>NC_054741.1:83070023-83378912 GCF_018143015.1 Lytechinus variegatus
CGTAATAGAATACAGGCCTAATTAAAAAAAAGACAATATGCCTCATATATTTGAAATGTTAAATATAGGCATTTGTTTTTAAAATTTCTTGATTTGTTGTAATTTTACCAATTTATTCATTAGATGTAACATTTGTCAAGCTGTGATCATTACATGTATGCTTAAGTTAATCTTGAATCTCTTAAACTTTGAAATATATTCTACACTTATTTCCAGTTTCTGCAAACTTTCTATACAGATCACAAATGATTATGCTTGCTACACATGAATATTTTGAACATTCCCTTTAAAAATAAATAAATTGGGCTGGGAGTAACCTTGACAGTGACAAAACTATCAGCAACGCATTAAATCTCTGTCAGAACCTCTATAAATTACATCAGGACTTCATCATGTCATAAAATTGTCACTTTGTATTTTGAGATGTAGTGCATATGCCCCTGGCTTTCTGCATTCCAATGCTCCACCAAGTGGTGATGAATAGAAGGATCTATCAGAAAGGTGAACTTCATCATTAAAGGTATCAGTCATGCGTGTAATTATCATTAGACCCAGCCATCAGGCCATGGACCAGTGAAGTTCAAAGCAGGTCGTAAATCCTGGAAAAACAGGGGATCAATATCCAGGACAGTTTTATCTACTTCTGTTAGGCTTGACAAGAAAATAGCACCAGCAGTCACTTTTAGTTCATCCAAATGGCTTCTTTAATTCACAGAATAAACTCATTTTCTTTTGACCCAGTCACAAAAAATTACCATTGTATGTGATTAAAGGGCAAATTATGTAATAAAAAACTTTTAAGAATAGCAAATCTTTGGTGTACATTGTGTATATTAGATTAAAAAAAACTTGTTGACATTTAGAATAACAATGCCTCCAACAGACCTGTCCCTTGTTAAAAGTTACACAACAATCAAGAGAACTACATGTATGAAGGTTAGGAGATTCTTCAATTGATGCTGATGACCTCTGTAATGTCCACCTGTTAACGATGTCACAAAATGACAATATTTTATGGGCTTCATGAGGTTAAACAGTTGTTCTTTTTTAAGGTCAAGATGGATATTCAAAACAAAAACAGAATGTATCCAAATTTAATATGAGGTACATGTACAGTATATTCAAGTGGGGGCCCATGGATGAAATCTTGTGTCAATTGAATGAAGCCAAAGATGCATGACCTCACACTAGAGTTGACCTCCATTTGGAAGTGATAACTTTGCTTCAAGATCACTTCCTCCTAAACAAGACAAAAACACAAAAAACTTCTTTTCATACAGAGAAAATACATGTATAAACCTTGGCTGATGATCATAAAGAATTGAATGGAGAAATAATGATTTGGGTGATTCTAAAACATTGATCATATCATGCATCCAACAAATCATCAATTCATTCACAGCAAAAACTGTGGTGTTAACCGGTGTACATAGAGGACCACACCAGTTATTTTACACCGGTGTTAAATTGTTGGTGCTAGTTTTACACCTATAGGTGTTATTACAACACCTATGGTTGTTACATTTACACTCGACTTTGGTGTAATGTTCAATCTCTAGGGTGTTATTTTTACATTAACACCAATTGGTGTCAGTTTTAACACCACAGTTTTTACAGTGTTACTATTCATTAGTTCTATGGCTTGTGGTATATTGGCCAAGTGTTACAAATAAGAGGAATATACTGTCAATATCACATAAATTGCAATGTAATATCAAAATATGAACCTCTTGATATCATAATTTGATATTCATCTCTGTCAGATTTAATCAATCTTGATGATATAATAACAACAAAGGATGAGGTGAAGAAACACATCCCTGCCAAGTTAACAGGTAGCCAGCTCCTGATGAAATTCATTTTCTCAATTTTTACCTTTGACAAAGAAATAGAAAGAAAATATATATGGCATAGGCCATAGCATTGTATGTTACCCAAAATTAATCATTTCCCATGGTTTTAAAAACCTATTGGTTGAAGTCCATTAACTGTAGTCATTAAAGGACCAAAGTACCTAATTTCTTACTCAGTAAATTTCATCTAACACAAAACAGTTTAAATCCAGGTGCTGTAGGCCTACATATATCCATCCTGCTAATTATTTCTTGTTTAGTTCCTCCCACACCCAAAGATTTATTAATCAATTTCAGGTAACAACAGTCTAAAATAATTGGTCATTAACTCCCAACCCTTAGCCAGGATAACAGAATAGCCCCTATTCCCTTATTCCACTCTTATTTCTTGGCTGTCGTTTTATATTCCGTTCTCTGGTGTTTCTTGAAGATATTGACAGCGGGGAGCGTGGTATTTCTCATTCCTGAAGCTGTATGTGGTATAATTGGTGTTTTTGAGCCCTGCCTACCGATTCCTGCTCGAAGCATGTCTAGTTTACAGGTGCTTATAATGAGTTACAGCACACATATACGAATGAAAAGCTTCGCTGCAATGTTTGAAATCATTTCTTATATATCACACAGAACACAGAACTGTGTGAAAAAAAGAGTAAACTATTACTTAGTGATGCATTTTCTTTTCAAAATGTTATCTAAAATTTCTAGAATCCATCTGCATAAATTAATGTTAAAACAATCCTGGTGAAAGAAATCACGTCTGGACTTGAAATCACTACAATGTATTTTTATGATTATACATGTAGGCATTCATTTTGCACCATCTAACTACATGTACATTGTTAGAAATAATATATTTTGAGGAGCACTATTATCATCATCCTAGCTTTAGCCCAATAATTCGTGATTCCAAATGCAGTGGAAGTAAAACGAATAAGTCCAGATTACTTTCCTTAGCATGTGTCTATGAATAAAATGAAAGTGTAGTTTTTCTATGGTAACCCTATTTTAAATATCCAGGTCACAGGATACAACCATATCATGACTTCACAGTAACTTTGGTTTCCTAATGATTATTTTATAATTCCACAACTTTAAACTTTCTAATCTTAAATTAATGCAGCTCAAATTTTCAGTCCTCTGTGGTTTTTTTTACTTGTTATTCAAACCACATCATGATAAAGTCCCTTGTCTTGCACTTAACTTCAATTTAATGTCATAAATACTTAATTGACTACATTTTTCATATCATGGATAGATCAAGAAAAGAAGGCATACATTTTTACTCTTTATTTACATGTATTTATTTACCACAAGTGGGATGGAACACCCAACAGCAAATGCGTTTTCATAGGGGTCTAAACACACAAAATGAAAACACAATATAAAAGCAAACTGTAAACATGATAATGAAAAAAGCAAAAAAAAAATAAAGATACATTCGTAAAACAAAACAAAATACACTTGATTATAGAAGGGAATATGATTTATAAAAAGAAAAACATTAAAAAATAATAAAAGACAAAGTTAAAACATAAAATGAGTTTTTAAAAGAGCTTTTTAAAAAAAATATGTCTCAATATTTCACAAAAACATGTAGGTATAAAAAGAAATCTGTATCCATAGCTAAATTTGGAAAATCACTGACTGTATGTATGGGATGATGGTAGCATTATATTTTAATTCAATTGAAAAATGTTTGTTTGATCTTAATTGATGTCTGGAGCAGCTGGCTAATGTGCACATGACAAGAAACTAAAAGATTCTAAATTCTAAAAATATTCCTGGATATCCATGTGTCATCCATTTCAAGGCCAAAAAATGACACTATGTTGGGACGTTGGTTCCTTCATTTTAGTACAAAATGACAAAGTATTTTGTTGAAAATATTATGAACGTTTGATGCGCCTGCGAAATGTTCAAACTTCAGGGTTGTTTTCAAGTATAATATATTGTTTAGACTATTTAGAGACTTGATTAAATCATGGTTGCATTCATGAAATTCAATGAACCTTTCAGTAAGTGAAAAGGCAATATGCATGCTATGATTTTGTTTTTTCTTCAAGTGGAAGAGGTCTTGAATTCACAAACTATGACACCATGTATACATCCTTGTTGTGTGGTATTCATCCAACATGTCTAGAAAACATTTCAACATCACATCATCACCATTTATTGACTAACTAGAAATTGCAAAAGAAATCTCTCATCGCCCTCCCCCACACTGCTCCAATTTTCAAGCAAGCTTACATTAATGTGGAAGCATTTGTAAGAAATCATACATCCATCAGACAATAAAAAGTTTGTGTATATTAGTTAATAAATATATCAAATATGCCCACAATCATTACTAATTCATCATATTTACATTCATCACATTTAGAAAAAATCAATAGGCACTATATTATCATTTATATTACTTTTATTATTATCATTATTATCATTATTATTATCATTATCATCATTATCATTATTAGTATTATTAAAACTATTATTAATTTTATAATTCCTACAGTTCATGTTATGTTGCTTACGTGGAATGATGGCCATATTGGAATAGAAACCTGATTACATACATATGCAAACCACCATGACAGATTTCACTATGAAATATTGCAAACAGGAAAATATCATAATTTCTTTTTTTAAGATATCATTAAAAAAGGTTTGAATTTAATCATTTTAAATTTTAATACCCATAAATTCAAAACCAGACTTTGACTGGTATTCATTTAGAGTGTATCCAGATACATGTATCCATGCTCTGCAACATTTGTGTTGTCTTGATAATGTACATAAAATCATTAAAACAATATATCATTAACTTTTACTACTATCATACTTTAAGAGTAAATGTATCTCTTGATACCATGATATTTTTTGATGAAGTATTAGATTGAGACTTAAGAGAGATAGTTCTGCATGCTTCACTAAACTTGCAGGTAGTGTATAAAATGCAAGTGAAATTAGCTCTTCACATGCAATTATTATACCTCCTCTTTCCTTACAATGCATACATGTACATGGTGTAAGCCTATATCTTGGATATCCTGCAATAAAACTTTCAATTAAGCAGAATGAAGTTTGAATACTTCCTAAATTTATCTCATGTTTCTGAAGCTTCTTGTCACAAAGTTTCAATTCAAATACTCTCATATCAATAAAGTCATGTTACTCTTTTTTTTCAGTTTAATAAAACATGACACTTATTCAAAAAATCCCCATCCCAAAAATCCATGATATCAAAAAGTTTCTCTCTAAACTTTTTGAAGGATGAGTAGATTTTTTTTCTCTTTTCCATTCCCAGGATGTGAACTTTTGACATTGAAAATAAACTTAGCTAGTTCAGGATCACTTAATGGCTCAACGGATTCCCAGCAATGATATGTATGCATTATAACCTTTTCCCTGCTATCAAACTTTTGATTTAACATGGAGAGATAAACTTTCACAGTTCCTCTATTTTAGCAGTAGATCTATCCTTTCCAGTGCCTCAATATCCAAGCTACATATAGGGCCTACATAAGCCAGGTATTCTTGTACAGTTTACAAGCATCCAAGCAAAACCCTTGATAAATATATGAACAAAAATACCCTCTTCTTATTCGACTGACCTATCCCTCTGGAATACGTATCACACAGAGATTTGAACCCAGAATCTGCAATCTGTGTCACATTCCTGGTTAAAGGCTAAAAGTAACATGCAATTTATCAAAATCACCAACCAAAGTCGTCCCATCTGAAGGGGTATGATGTGAGATAAGTTACCAAGGTAATATGATTATCCTGTAAACCACACACCTGTCTGAAATTGACACTGCTCTTGCCCTTATTAGGAATTTTAGTTAAAGGTATCCTCAACAGTCATTTACAGCAAAAAACACACAAAACAACCCAAACAATATGACTGATTTTGAATATCTACATGTACCTACATTATAAATAGGGTTGATATAGACAGCCCTCAAAGTGATGTATTACTGTAATTAGACTGCATGTGAGATCAATTAAAGAAACAAAATAATGTAAATAAAACATCAAGAAAGGAAATAAATGCATACTAACTTTTGAAAATTAAATGAATACAGTATATTCTCATTTATTACTTTATTATAAGATAGGTAATGTATCCCTTTAAGAAACAAAGAGAAATGCTTGAGTTTAAGATGAAGAGATTGGGTAACATCTTGGGCAAAGAAGGAGGATGTTATAACCTCTTGTTCTCATGAACTGTATTCCATCATCGCCACGGTAACCTGTCCGACGATCATCCTAGGCATACCGACAGGGAGATCTTCTCGTGACGAAAATTAATTTGTCACGAACCCCTGCACCAGACGCTCAATAGCAGTAGTCTACAATACACAGACTTAATGTTGTTGTTTTCTTGAAATTTATTGATTGCACGTCATTGGTGTAAATGCACATTACATTTAAAATCCACAACTAAAAGGGAGTTCATGAAGATCTACATTGTATACTGTACTGTAATGTATAATATCAGAGCAATGTTTCAATCTACATGTATAATACATAAACAGTCCTTTAATTTATCAAAAGCCACTGTGTGATTAAGATGTGTTATTGATATTTCACTCAATTTGGAGGTCTTCAAGAATGCATTCTATAATCAATGGTTCATTCGTGTATAATCACTGATAAATATTTGCAATCAATTGAGGTTAGATATAGTTTTTATGCTTAATAATGATACGTGTATACATGTAAGTATGTGCAATTAAGAGTCGAGTTATCTGCAGGACATCTCCTTTATTTTGAAAAAACAAAGACATACCAAAAAGGTATACAGATCTCAGAAGAATTACATGTATAATCATATGGTACCAATTTTTCTGCATTAATATTTTTTCAAAACTATTGTAGATAATGTAGATTTTTCAGAATTAAGTACGAGCAGGCAACCAATTTAATTAATTTTTTCTATTTTTCTATTTTTTCTTTAATTATTTGTAGCTATCAATGATTACACATAAATTATTTGTTAAGGGCTTATCCACAACAAGCTTTTGCTTTACTTTAGGTCCATCCACTTAGAATCTGCTTTTATATTGTAATTATGCATACTATTTCGGAATGAGTTGTATGTTTTTCTTTGTATTTTGATTGATTTGTGGAAAATAAATGAAATGAAATGAAATAATTCTTTTAAAAAGTTATGAAATCTAACCTTATCAACAACAGGTTATGAAAACTCATGTTTAATTGCTTAATTCTGACAATACATATGAAAATGAAATACTATAAAACATTTTGATATTGTTGAAATTCATATTGATAGGTTCTGAGAGTCAAGACTAATCACTCTTTAATACAAACTCCTGGATGAATAGCAAGCCTGCAGGTATGACAGTGAGCATGGAGAAATAAACAAAGATGGAGGGATTTATCTTAATCAAAATAGAATATTTATTGATCAGATCATCTGATATGAAGTTGAGAGACAACTACCAATGCCAACCACTGCTCTATAGAAATGGAGGCAGGTCAAAGGGTTATTCCTATGTTGATGGTGTATAAACTGTTTTTCATGGAAATCATGAAAATATTTTGTAGGTTTTTGCAATGATGGAACCAGAGTCAAACAAAGCAAATTTGCTATGGGATGCTGCCATTTTTATTACTTTATAGTAAAGTGGTGTGTTAATTTGATTCAAAACACTGAAATTTTTTAATGTGGAGGAAACTAAGGAAATTCAATTTAAATCAAATGAAATAAATAATTGAAATCCCTGCTTACAAGTGAATTTACTTATATATTTTTTAAGCTACTAGTACAGGTATTGGAAGATAGTTTGTTCAAGTACATGTAGTTATTTCAGCAATAATCTAACAGCCATTCCAAAATGGCTCAAGACAACTTTGGAAAATGTAGAATAGATACTTTTAAGAAAACAAAACTTATCTACCATCATGACAACACAATTACCCAAAATTATTACTGCTGCATATTGTATCTCATATCTTGACATTTTAGCAATAACACCCAAGGCAATCCTTGGTCTATTATTTTTTTCAGCAGAATTAAAGCATGATTATCCATATCAGAGAACAAGATGCTAATTGCCCCACCTCCCATACTCGTCATTTGAAAGATCAACCTTGGAACAGTTCTTGAATATCAATGAACCATGCAGATATCTTCAATGCAGGATCTTTCCTTGCATGAACAATCTCATTGCTGATATCGTTTCAGCAAACGTGTAATTATACGCTCCATTAAAAAAATAAGTGTGTGGTTATTCACACACCTTGATGGTGGTATGACACAGGTGATTGCTCAAAACACCTGTACTCGGTTGTGGGATACCAATTTCTACAAGAATGGGGCAAAGATTAACCCCCTACTTGATGAGTCACATTCAATGTTCTCACTTAATCCATCATGCCAAGGCTTGAATGAAGTCTAGTCAGTCAAACAACTGACATTTCATCTTTAATTAGCCGCTAAAATTAAGAGACATTCAAGGCCACTGAGATTTCTGAATTTCTGAAATTACATTAAACCAAAGAACAACACCTAACAATATTCACAAATAAAAATAGATGATGGGCACATTAACTGGAAAATGTGATCATACTGACTTAAAGTAATAAATGATTAAGAGTGACATTCTAATGCAAGATGCAGAACTCAATCAGTGATGCTTTAGACAATATACAGATACATTTGTAAATTCCTGTTTTATCCAAGAGGATATTTTATTGATTTTAAAGGAATTCGATAACTTTATAGCGGTTATACAAATCTGAGCAGCCGACCCCTATGATGTCAGTGCATGCAATGTTTCAAGAGGAAACCCCGAAAATTGTAAACATAATTACATGCTTAGCAAAAATTAAAAAGAGATTATTTCATCTCCATAGCCTTTAGTGTAAACTTAATCATCATCCATGAATAGTCATCATCATTGCACTAATGTGATAACTGTTTGACCTACAGGTATGTAATTCAGATTACACTATTAGCTGCAAGAGAAGAAATACTTTTAGATCCTGAATGAATTTGAACAATCCCTTTAAAACATCTGAAACCTATTTAACAAAACAGCCAAAATACCAAATACATGAAGGGTTATACATGTATCATATACTTAAAGAGTTATATACTTTTTTATGATGTTAAACTTGGAGACAATATACTCTTATTTGAATTTAAAAGTGACTTCATTTCAAAATGCCATCGTCATTAAAATAAAAAAAATACAAATTCAACAATGATCAATAAATAGGTACATGTACTGTATGCCTACAGACTGAATGAATTTTAATTTGTTCCTGACTATGATATATTAGCCATTGTGAGCACTATGAAGTAATTAATTGTCTGTTAGGCAGTCATCTACTCTGTGTACGGTGTTAACAGATAACATCATCTCCTAGCCATGTTAACATTAGAAGCTCATTTTTCAATTACGTAGATTGATCAGGAATTTATTGATGTAGTCGATCATGTGACATCAGTTGTCAACTGTTTGGTCACTTAAAACCTTGTGATTAAATTGAATCCTAACCACATCACATATACAGGTAGGTAAAATAGTATTATCATGAAACAAGTGCCGCATACAGTGTGTACAGGGTCAGGTTAAAAATTCTAATACCCCTTTCATAAACCCAATTATGCGGCTAATAGCAGCATAATTTGGTCGTAAAATCGGAGGAGGACCAGAGTTATCCGCATTATCTGGATGCTGCTATTATCCGCATAATAGCAGCATCGGGACCAGATTTTGACTTTATGAACGCATTTCCAAATAATGCGGATAATTGCCATGGTGCCGTCAAACAACACCACCGCATCGTCCAGTTGCCATGACGATTATCCGCCTTTTTTAGGACGGGCACTCGTAAAAATAGTGCGGATTATTTTCGGAGTTTGTGAACGCAATTTTTATTGAATTGTCCGCATCACTCTTATGCGGCTAATTGGAGGATGGGTTTATGAAAAGGGTATAAGACAGAGGGCCGATCAGGTTAAAATCTCGAGATTGAGCAAACTCGGGATGGTGCAGCACTGCCTAGTGTGTACAGGGTCAGGATACAAATTCTAAGACAGACAGATACTGTATGAAAGGGCCAAGAGTTAAGATTGATCCAATCAATCGCAACTCTGGAAGGCCAGCAACATCAACATCTATTAAACATGTTTGTTCAAAATATTTTCTTCCTAATATGTATATTCATGTATTTGTTGTTTTCTTGAAAATTCACTGCACTTCTCTTTGCATACAAAGGACATGTGCAAATGTTTCATAGACAAATTATGACACTGATGGATTTCCATAGAGTAACGATTAATTAGATCAATTACGACTCTTTGTAAGACGGGGCCCAGGCTTTATCCAGTAAATAAGATTGCATATATTTGATCTGAAAAAATCGATAGATCTACATGTATAGATATTGATACAGGAATCTATAGGCTCCAGGCCTTCAAAGAAGTCTGAAACATAAGTTCAATCTACTTTATAAAATCAGTTATCTGACTTTTTTTCCTGCTTCCCTTGGCAAGGCTACCCTTGTACATATCTAAACCGGTACCTAGTAAACTGATAACGACTCCTAGCCACGCTCATCTTTCATTTTCATCATTTATTGCATAATATTTCAACTGGCCTGCACTCTGTAATAAATTGTCTATCCAAGACATTATAACTGGGACTTTGCATAAATGCATCTACTTACGTTGGGCCTATAACCCCTTCCGTTCCCTCGCCTTTCCTTCCATAATAATCCTCTATAATTTCCCTCTCTCTATTGAACCCTCTCTGAACTTATCAACCTATTTTTGTTTCATTTACTCCAGATTTGAAACGATCCAGACATATTTTTAACTAATTTTTCAAATTAAATCAATTCATTCTTTAAAGGGAAAGTTCACCCTAAAAAAAGTTTATTGTACAAATAGCAGAAAAAATAATAAAAAATATTGCCGAAGGTTTGAGAAAAATTCATCAAATAATGAAAAAGTTATTAGAATTTCTATTATTCGATTTGTGACGTCATATGCGAGCAGCATTCCTACATAGCGAATGGTAAAAAATCAATGAAATTTCATTTTCTCAGAAAATTGAAAATGGTTTTCACTGTAGCTTTTGTATATCAATAGACAAATCATTTCACACCCGATCATGAATAGAAAACAAAATTAAGTTATCTGGAACCATACAAAATTTGGAATTCATGCATTTTATATTACATAACACATGGGGCAGCTGCTCGTTTATGACATCACAAATCCAAAACTTTGAACTCTAATAACTTTCTTACTCTTTAACGGATTTTCGTCAAACCTTCACCAATATTTTTTACTATTTTTTCTGCTATTTTTACAACAGAGTTTTCTTCAGGGTGAACTTCCCCTTTAAGAGGGGTAGTACAGATCAATCATAAACATTTCTATCACAAAGTCTATTAAACCGATCATGGACCTACTACATCCATGATTACTAGAATCATGTTCTACATGTATCTCAATTGAGTCTATCAAATACAATCCAAGAATTTAGATCTTAACTTTAACAATGAAAATGATGTCAACTAGATCAGTCCTCAGTATGACAAATGACGTTGAGGTCATGCCAAAGACAGGTCGTCATTATAAATCACAAACCACTTTGCCCTTGGACTCTAAAATCCCCACCCCTCCTACTCACAATCTAACCCCAAAGCTTCTCCAAGGAATGGTTACCCTCTTTCTGTCTGTGTCTGTTCCCTATTGGAAGTGATTCCTCCTTAGCTACCAAGGGAATCAGGCAGTGGTAGAGGGGGTTATTTATAGCCCCATCTGCCCTGTTAATGAACTCCTCTCTTCAGGAATTAGGAGTATGGGGGTAACATGGGCATCACTCAAAATCATATTAGTACCATATTCAATGAATACAGAATTCACACACATCTGTTACCTGTAGATTCTCATTGGACAAAAATACAACAATTAGCAGCTCAATAAATCGTTATTAAATGGGTCATAATAGCTTTTCAACAACTCAAGTTGATTTATGATAAAGATCGAGTGCCAGCAGAAATGTATTAATGACCAACATTATCATCTAGCTTATAGTTTTGAAGTGTCATGTGCAATTAGTTGTGTTTATGAGAACACTATCATACAATGTTAATATTCATTTTATAGTTCTAAAGTGAAACTGAGTATGTCTTACCATAAAACATTGATTCCATTAGCTGTATATCTACTAGTATAATATCATAGTTCATATGTCACCAAAACTACCCCAAAAACAATTGAAGGAAAAACTTCACAGGTTTGGCCAAACTAGACATCTCATTAGAAAAGAACCCCTCCGACTCTTCAATAATTAGGGTACAGATGATGTCAGAAGGTCACACAATAAAGTATGATTTACTTTATTTTCTTTACAACCATGATTGTTTTTTCTCTGCCTGGTAACATGGTATTGCAAACTTGCCATTCTCACTCTCAAATATTGATACTTCATTTGCTTAAAACAATATTATTAATCAATCACCAAATTTCTAGATGTAATCTGATAGTGATGAATGTGTAACTAGACTTCCCTAGCATTTCAAAATCAATGAACATTAATATGAACTATGAAAATTTAGACCACCATCTCTAGTCCATCTCCCTGGAACAGTACTAGACTCAATCTTATAAAATAAAATATAAGCTGAATATAATATATCAATTATTATAGTAACATCTCGTCAACCAATGAATATATCATATAAATTGTACAGTAACATAAATGTAAAAACACAGCCTGGACTGAGTAAAAAGCCTTATACTGTACGGAGAACGTGAAACACCTGCCGCCCGAGTTAGCGGTAAATCAATGGTCTGGTCGACCCCCGAGATTGGAGGGCATCACTCAGCTGATTGGTAGACCAAGTTCACGGCTCTTCATTTAATATGGAAGATGAAAGAAAGAGGCAATGTACTTACCAATTTACGAAGTCCAATCTCGTCTAGTCCCGCATAAGAAGACATTCTACTTGTCAAAACTTGCAAAGTATCCTTAAAATGATCGAAGCAATACTGAGAAACAGCTATTTGAGCTCACGAGAAGATATTAGTTCTATGCTAAAGCCAAAGGTATATTACCACCAATAATAACAGCGTGTATGAACCATTGATTCCGACGTGAGCTCGTAACCTTACAATAGGGTAAACATTGGGCAGTTCCTTTGTGTATACACACGTATTGTGTATGAGTTTTTTAAGTGGCGCGCCGTTCTCTTTTCTTATTTAAATTAAAGTCATGGACGAATCGACCAAAGGTGTCGATGGACGGATGTCTTCAAGGCTTAATCGATATTAGCTATTTTTCCGGCTACTTTTGTTTTAATCTCATGAATATGGATGCACTATAAATGAAAACAAAGTGAAACTAAGCTTGAAGATTATTTGCTTAAAAAATATTTAGCCGAAATGATTATGTGATGAAGCATCTCCCATGCGGATTTCACCCACTACCCACCCTTTTCTTTAGTGAACGAATCCAAACGTGGGCGGGGAAGGGGAAACAAAGTTGGCGAAACAATCAATCCCGCAATCAATCCATCTTTCGTACCTGTGAAAAATCTCAGCTTCGATGTCAAATTTCGCAACTCTCTTGCAATCTCATGGCCTCATGCCCCATTTTCTCAGTTGTATCAATTGCATGAAAAAAATGACCGGGTATCTAAAGCAGACGGATTTGAAATTGAGTGTGACGTCAAGTGGGAAACATGACCTCCATCCGACTGTGATCGTTGAACATGAAAACATGTGGTTTAGTTGAACGATAAGAAAATCGATTGAGCAGAAAACAGATCTGACAGGGAAAGAGATGGATTGTAGTGGAATGTTATTATCCATACATCACTGATTGCGCTCTCTTCGTCCGGATAATTGGAGAAATCCATCACTTTTTTTGAATAACTGCTTCCTTCATCATCACCTCAAGACTCCACCTTGCTTCATTTCCATCTCTCTAGATTCTAACTATTACGACAAACGCGCCTAATCATTTAACAACGTACGTTGCAACTTAATTCTTGAACATATTAAACATAATTTTCCACAATTTCTTATCGTTAGACCCCCCCCTCCCCGGCCCTTCATTCGGCATGAATTATGTGGGATAAAGAATCAGATTTCATGAAACTGAAATCACTTTCATAAACTCACTTTGGACGAAGCATCAATGAATCTTTGATGTCCAGATGGTCGAGTTTGACGGGTTTATCCATTAAATAAATTCAAATTGATATAGGAGTCAGTCACTGGTCAGTGATGAATGTATTTGCAGGATCTTGTAAACAAAGATACAACTTCAATATTAATCATCAAATTATATCAGCCAAGCCCATATTCATTATTAGCTCAAGTTCTCTTCCAATTAACACCTTGTGTCACATTAATATTACATTATATACCTGAAATCTATGTTACTTTTGTAACCTCCTTTTATCCAAGGTTTATGTATTGTCCACTCAATTACATTTTTGTTCTAGTTTGTTAACTACTAATTACATAACTTTGTAAATGTCATGATGATAAAGGTCGAAAATTAGAATGGCATCACGACCCCGATCGAGCTTTATTTGTAACTATATTATGTAGTAGACAATAAAGCACATGAGGTAATAAAGAAGTAAACAAATGGGGGTTTTATCCCAAAAAATGAAGAATTCCGTAGAATGTCAATTCATGCTTCATTCTTTTAAAAAAATGTGCTTACACGAAGTTACGGGAATCTATATTGGCATTTAAAATGACACGATTTGACAACCCACTTAAAACAAAACAAAAATGAAAAATAGAACGCATAGTAGTTCAATTCAATCCAATTTTGTTTTTTCATGTTCAAAAAAATGAACATAACACATTATACATACATAATATACAAAACAGAATAAATGTCATACTAAATGCTTCAGTTACAGATAACATCATACAAAATAATCGGTAAATAAATAGGTCGTAATATGGAATTTGAAGAGCAAAACTTGTATAGGCTCTAAGTTGCATCGTGGATAGTTAAAGGTCAAGTCCACCCCCCAAAAAAATATTTGAATCAACATAGAAAAATCAATGATAACACTGAAATTTATAACATTTTAAAGGTTTGCTTATTTCATTTTAAAACAGTAATATGCACAACTCAGTGATATGCAGATTCGATGATTTCCCTCACTCACTATTTATTTTGTTGTTCTTTTTTAATGATACAATATTTCAATTTTTACAGATTTGACAATAATGACCAACTTGACTAAACCAAAAAATATTTAAACTACGACAGTTCCACATCTCTAAAGAGGAGTGAAACTTAATTTCACATGACAATGAGGAGAAAATTTGAATATTTAAAGAGAAATAGGCGGTGAGTGAGTGATGTCATCAGTCCCCTCATTTGCATACCGACCGTTATGGCATAATCTGTTTCGTGAAATTAAGCGAAACTTAAAAATGTCATAACTTTATTATTTTATATGTGATTTTGATGGTATTTTCAGCATAATGCTATTTGGATGTGTTCTTTTTTTACTCAATTTATTATTTTTTGGGGGGGTGGATTTGTCCTTTAATATTTAGAATGTCAGAAGTTCTTGGAAACAATATCATTCTTTCCAAGTCTATTTCCTTTGTTTTTATCATGAAAAGTTGAGGGGGTAAGTAATTTAGGAGGTTAAATTGATGATTTTGATAGAGGCCTATGATGAAATGAATTAGGCCTAGCGGGGTGAGAAACCCTTTCAAAATATATTTGCGATTCGCGTTTGATTGATCGTTCTTACTTTCATGTTCATCTTAAAAACGAACAAAACAGTTGCGTTGGCGTTCGACAAATCAAATGTTTTGGTTTCGATTTGTCAGCATTCATTGAACATTCCATTGTCATGTTCTGCCCTTGAAAATATGAATGTAACATCTTATAACGAGTTATTGATGTAATAATATTCATGTCAACGCAACGCGATAGCGCGGCAATCCTATCTGCAGTGCACTTACGTTTGCACTTTATGGATTGTTCAAATATTTGTTCCAATATTTATCCAATGTCTGCGGATGACTACTTATGATAACAATGATCTGGCTTGGCTAATACTCTAGTGTGATTGAACTAGACTTGTCTTATTCTCTACTGAATGACATTGATAAAATGTAGGAATGTCCGTCAATGTTTGTATTTCAGTGGTACGAGTAAATAAATACATATGGCGTCACCATGGAAACAAGCGGCAAGTCAGTATTGACACAAAATTTATATCATTTATTGTCAGGAGGGATGTACATAGCCGCGTCTGTCTTACAGAATATTAAAACGTATGTCTTGAAGTTGAGATAAAAAAAGTGTATAGAAACATAATTTGTCTATACTGTCACTTGAACATGTTTTATCTGAACTGATTATTCAAACATATTGTATAGGCTAATTGGGTTGTTTTCTCTAAGGTCATAAAATGGGCGTCATTGATTGACATTCAGTTTATGTATTTACTCAATATTAGGTTTAGAGTAGCTCCAACAATTTATACCACCTTTAGAGATCAAAGGCAATCAAGCTATATCCCTCCCTACTCTCATCTCATCCATCCTATCTATCCCGTTCCATAACCTCCTCTGTCTCTCTTCTCTCCCTCTCTCTTTTGATGACCCCTCTTTTCTAACCCGTCTTTCAATTTTTCCGTCAATACACCCAATGAAACTTTGCTACACAACCAAAATCCAATCAATTCAATATCACACCTTGCTAGCTCTGCGAATCTAACATTCTCATAGTTCATCGTTCGATTTCACCCATATAATCTCCTTTTCTCTCTCCCTCTCTGACACCCATCCACATTATTACTTTTAGTTCATGAACTCGATGGACCGTGCTCCATCTCAAAATGTCAGCCAGGATGTTGGATAAATATAGAGGAAGAGCTTTAGAGTTAAGAGATATGTTCCTTAATCGCATAGCGCGATGCGGTGATCCAATAAATTCCAGGGTGTAAATTTCTTGAGCGCGCCTCGAGCAAACATGATCAAAATGAAAGACAAATGTATGAGAGATGCCCATAATAGGAGCTATTTAAATAAATTGATGCAGTAAATTACACCGTCTTCTAATTAATCATCCGAAAAAAAGTTAAAGGCATTTGATAAGGATGGAATATTGGGCACAATTTGATTGTAAAATATGCTTCATGTCAAGGCTCATATCTTCAACCGGTTTTGGATTTTAACCAATTTTCTGCTTTTCATTCTATTCTTTCACTCCATGTTCTTTCCCTATCTGACCTTTCTATTTCCCACCTATTATTCATCTAAATTTTGATCGATTTTCATTTAAATGCTGATATTCTTTTAAAAATTACCTTGAAATGCTTGAGCAGTCATCTGATTGGCTGTATATTTTTATTTTTTATTTTTATTTTGGAAATTTAGGAGTTTTACCTACTCTATAGCTGTAGCTTCTCCAGAAGAACTTACTCTGATTATCCAGAGGCCGGGACACTAGCAGGAGGCTCATCAGGTAATTTGCACAATTTTCTTGTGCGAAAAACGTTTCTCATATAAGAATACCTTGATATCCGTCATATTCTTAAAAACAAAATATCAAAATACCTGACATAATCATTCACAACATAAAAACAATACACAGCAACTTAGATCTTTGCAATAAACTTTACTTTAATGCTTTCATAACTATACACATGAGCATAATTATTTTTGGAACAATGCATGGGCATATATTAATATATCAAAACCTGTTTATACATCTAATAACATAAGAGTTTCTTGAGATCTGAAAACCTGTGAAATGCTTCCCAGACAATGACAGATCTTATACCGTTTTCAGTAACTCATCATTTTTTGGTCTGCACCAGGCTCGCACTACAATAGTCCGCACCACAAACGTTCAGTTACTACATAGCAGAGCGGTGCTACTTTTACAATCACCCATTCAAATACTCGGGCACATAATGGATGGCGCTGGTCTGGTGCTGCTAATGGCAGTGTCCAGATAACACCGGTCTAGGACAAGCTACTTTAACATGTGGCATTCATAAACTCAAAATCTTACGACTTGGCCTGGGGCTGGTCTGGACCAGGGAGTTACTGAAAGCGGTATCAGAGAATATGAATTTGATAATGGAATAGGTTATCTAACACATTTGCTTATGCATAATCCCACCAGAGGGACCACTTTGTATCATTCTATTATCAATAATGTATATCATATTATTAGACAATTGGAGTGTAAACAGGCTGTAATCATGAAGAAGCATGATTACAAAGGAGCTAAGAAAACCTACATACATTCTTAGTTTGCAGAAGATGAGCCAATGGATCTATCAGTGAAGAGATTAAAGATATTGTTCCACATTGCTTTCATTGGGGAAAAAAAATTGTTACTTGAAAGGTAATTCATCCAATTACCAATTACAAATAGAGATGATTTTTGTCAATAAAATATGATTAAAAAAAAACAAAAAATATTTCATGAAGAAAAAAATGAAAATTAATGCCATAATTTGTTGGCAAAAAAACATACCAAATATAGCAAAAACTTACTTGTTGGTAGCTGTATACAGTGCATCCAAGACAAAAAAAGCTAAGAATTATCAATGCTTTGTAACTAATTTCAATAAATTTGGTAAGTGAATACATTTTATAGGCTAGTTGTCAGACATACTCAACACTCCAGATTTGTTAAGAATCAGTCATTTTGTTAACAAAAGACTTGTAAGCACAAAACGTCTGACGTTCTCAAATTATTTGGTCGTGTGATGGTGTTGAGTTACTTAAGAAAACACAATTCCAATTCGTCGCCAACAGGTAATAGGTCTGTTTTATGAGTATTTATGCAAAATTCATACGTCAGGACGAATCACTTTGGGCATGTACCAGAGGCAGAGCTTGGGGCAGCCGGCAGCTGTCCATAGACTCAGCACCACGCACAGGCATTATCGCTGTGTATTGCATGAGCGAGATAATTGCGTCAAAATTGTTAAGTGAAAACACTTTGCAACGAACAAATATCTTTTCGTATATTTTATTGCTTCAGTATCACAGAGAAAGCATGAAGATATTCCTTCAGATACATAGAATATGACACAGATTTCACTATTTCTGGTGGACATTGATTTCCTCAATTTTTTTTTCCAAGAGTAAAAAATTGGGGGTGCGGTTTTTTATACATGGCCACGGTTTTATATACCGGAAAATACAGTAATGAAATTACTGAAATGCAGGCATTAATTCAAAGAAACAGATCTTTGTTATTCTTTGGATATTTCATTTGATTGTGCTATCAAATCAAAGAGCAGATATTGGACATTTGAGACTTGATTTTTTTTCTTAAATAGATGCCATACATCAAGTGACTTTTTCATATCTTTTCTTCAAATTGTTTTAGCTCACTCATGCATGAATGAATAACAATCTTAGGTAGACCACATGGAAGAGACTCTAAGCTTTACAATGATAGGTCATTAGTCTATTATGATTGTGAATAAGTTAGGATAAATCATCATCTCAGACTCATTCATTCTAGGACGTACTGTAGAACACACAATCTTTCCCTGTATTCAGATGAGAGTTCTTGTATCAATATATGACATAAGAATATGCCTTTTTTTACATCTGAATGCTGTGATATTGATATGTTATTTCAACTTAAGATATATATATGCATTCACTGCACCTGAAAGCTCCAATATGACCATCATACGCAGTTAGGACAGCTGCATCTGCATTGTCGCATATAATTGATACATCATATGAATGTACAGTTAGTTGGCCCGTATGGATGAGGGTTAAGAACATACATGCACTTGCTGGGGAATACACATAAACACAAACATGATTTTGTTTAAGATTATTCATAAAATACCAACATCTACATTCAAATAATAGGCATGATGTATACATGTATTGTAAGATAACTATCCAGACAAATACAAATCCATTTATTCTGTGAATGGAAGCAGGGAATACTTATACTGTTAGTACCTAACTAGTGGGTGCTAGTATCAGGATGGTAATCTTGAAGTGTAATATCACAAGATTTACCATATACATATAACGAACATGTGACCTATTTTCATATGAATTATATCACATGATGGTAGTACTTTTCATTTCATCATCACAATCAATATTGATCAATAAAATTCATAAAGTCAGTGAGCTATCTCTCTGACTCAATTTCAACAGTTAATGGCACATTTGCACTTTACCCCATAACCACTATTTTAATATTTTATATCCAGATAAACAAAACTAGATATGTGATTTATTACCAATACACATATGATTCTATGTTAAACTACAACATAAGAAATAACAAAAAATTACACAAGGAGTGAGAAGGAGAGAGTGAGAGACAGTAAGGGTAAAGAGAGAGAAAGGAGAGAGGTGAGAGACAGACAGACAGAAACAAAATTAAAAGCGAAGGGAATTCTGTCTGGATAAAATAAATAGTTGGAAATCTAAAAAATATATATTTACGTGATTCAAACTAAATTAAGTTATTAGTTAAGATAGAAAGAAAATTTTGGAATCATAAATAATAACGCCGGTTCAGAACCTTTAAGTTCTGTCAGGCTCACAGCCTACATGGACCAAGTTGCTCTTGAGGACATTGAATTCCCATCAACTGGGCTAGACAACAACATGGTCATTCTGAAATGAAGCATCTGTATGTTTGGATGGATAACTTTTTTAAGGTATTAAAATATACTCCAATCCCATGATGAGTAGCATAGAAAGTCCTCAGGAATTAATGTTCTCCTTTACAATTTTCTCTAGTCCTGGTATCCTAGCGAGTTCCTGTGACTCCAGAGCGCAAGATCCCTTTAGGCTGGCTCGATGACAGACAGTTCTGAAAGACTACAGCTTTCTTTTAATGATTTTCTCCAGTCTTCGTATCCTACTAAGATCTTGTTGTTCTTGTGATGATGTCACAACCACTACATTCTCCCCAGGATGACTAGTTGATGATAAACGTGCCTTGAAGATATCTAACATGGCATTCTGGTCACTTCTCTTCAGACCCTGTATAAAACATATAGAAAAAAGAAGGAAGGTTGTTCATTCATATGGCCTACCTGATCCATGACATCCTCAAGATAATAACCATTTGGGGCAAACACATACAGCTAACATTTGAATCATGTAAATACTCATGGTAACACAAGTACTATACAAATATAGTTTTTATGAATTACATTCTATCCAATACACTTGTATCCACATCATTACAGTTTAAAATCTCACATATATTCAAGTCTTTCCATATCAACTTCATATGAGATGCATATT
The DNA here is from genome assembly GCF_018143015.1 of Lytechinus variegatus. Classification (NCBI taxonomy): domain Eukaryota; kingdom Metazoa; phylum Echinodermata; class Echinoidea; order Temnopleuroida; family Toxopneustidae; genus Lytechinus; species Lytechinus variegatus. The sequence goes on from NC_054741.1 coordinate 83,091,180, forward strand.
TAAAAAACAGCCATGTTTTAAATCATATATTGATAAAAAATAAGTATGAAAAAGATAATAAAACACAACATTAATTACATTAATATTGACAAGATCAAGCATATCTTTAATTGCAACTTTCTGAAACAGCCTCCAGAACTCTGTCTATCCATCCGAATAAGATTTACCCTTTTATACAATGAACACACTTTTTCAATGCAGAATAAAATCATTTGTCTTCTGAACAAAATACATTTGCTTGCATTACCTTCATTTCTAGAAGTTTCTGAAAGTTTGAGGTGTCTGTATCAGCAATGAGTTTGATGTAGTTATCAACGAAAGCTTCAGCAGGGTCTTGAGGTGACATTACAACCTTCAGGATCATCTCTGCTTTGGTCATACCTTTCACTACTATCTTGGTATAGCTGAAAAAAAGAGATAAAATAAGGAGTCTTCAAGAATACTCATACAAGGGATGATGACAACTGATGATCAAAATTATGAAAACAAGGCCCCATCTTTCAATGTATGACTCTTCAGTTTTATCATATAGTATGGTGATGATGGGTGTACTGTATCCTATCAAAACACTGTGGCATCAGGACCAAGTCTCATATAGTGTTGTGATTGATCCTATCAATCGCAAAAAGTATAGAAAGCCAGAGATGCCATTCATCTTGAACGTGAGTGTATTGTCTGTTCAAATTACATTCTTAGTATGATATATACTCATGCAGGTGCCAACATCTTTGTTTTCGGAGAGACGTTGCATACATTTCCTACATGGTAATTATGCCATCGCTGGATTTCCATAGTTTAGAACAGTCACAACTCTTTACAAATCAGGACCATGATGCCAAGATGTTGCATCAGGATGTAGAATGAAACTTAGTAGTGTTAATTTCATCAATCAATTAATTAATTATTTTTTTTATTATTCTGACAGAATAAAAGAGATCATACAAGATGCTCAAATTTTATAGACATCTTATCTGAGCCCCAGCCCCCTTTTGAGATTCTACAAACATGATTTGTTCTGATTGACATCCGCCATGTTGAGATTACCTTGCAGGTGCTTTCCTAGTGACTTGTGATCCAATGGAAGGTAGATCTAAGAGCACTGTCTTTAGGGAATGTGTGTCAAGAAGAAGCTGTTCAGCACCAACTGTACTGATAGGTTTACATTTATAGATATGACTGATGAATCGTGGAATGAAAGAACTGTGGAGTGAAAGAAAGAGGTTAAAAAATATTTATAAATATGACCGATGAATCATGGTATAAAGTTGTTGTTGAATATGATGGCGCTCTTCAATCTCTCCAGATTATACGCGCCAAAAGAATTTTGAAGTCAAAGAAACATATGTGGGCGCTGTCTGTATCTGACGCCAACTTATTATTTAGCTCGAGGTAATCATCAAAATTATTCATCTTTTTGGGTGCAGTTGTAGTGAATGTTGTGTGCTATCAGTAGATATCCTTCTGTTTTTCATCAGAGGCTTTAGCTTTAATATTTTGACACCTATTCCTTTGAATCTTATTCTAGCAATGCCGTGTCCCCATCTGTTTAATAACCGTACTAATGATTTGGTTTTGTCCACCTCATGTAAATTTGAGTATGCACTTTTGTTTGTATAGTGTGTGTGTGTCTTTATGCGGGGTGAGTGTGAGGGTGTGTGCATGCTTGGGTATGAATGTTTAATGAGTGTGTCCTTGTGAATGATTTTGTATTTTCTTTTAAATTATTTTTTGTGATAATTGATATTCCATCAAGTAATATACAATGTATAGCTGTATTGTAAATTCATGGTGCAATTTAGTTTTTTAAACTACCATGCCTGTATGTATCTTTATATGTGATTATAATCAATAAAACCATTTATCTATCTATCTATAAAAAATATATCACTGTTGATATACAGTATTTATAAGCTTACATTAATACATATGACTGATGAATCCCGGGGTCTGTTTCATAAAGATTTACTATGGTAACTTGCCATTATGACAACTACCATGGTAACAGAACTCTACAGCCAATCACAATCAAGGCTTCCATGGAATTTACAATACTAACAAATTTACAATAGTTGTAAGTCTTTATGAAACGGACCCCTGACATGAAAAACAAGAGACAGATCAAGAAAATTGAACTGATGGGAGACAGCTGGTAGAGGACACTTCAAGTAAAGATTACAAAGTGAATACACTGCTCAAGGCTACATACATGCAAGTAAGTTTTTTCCTTTCAAATGTTCTGTTATTATCCTCAAGATTTTTATCATCATAGACACTATCAACTCTAGCAAGCTAAAGAGACAATGGAATTATCCTTATCTTTCTTTAAAGAAATATGATAAATTTTGTTACAGAAGTCTTGCCTTGGAGGTAAAAGATTGATAGAAAATTGAATAAACATAGAAAAAAAACCCTAGGGAATCTCATAATAAAGATGTCACGCAAATACACAAACTGACCTGGGCCCCATTGCATAAATGTAACTGTGTGGTAACTTTGCCAACCAATGATATCTTTCATAAAATCCTTGATTCTGATTGGCTGTTGATCAGCATTACCTTGGTAGTTACAACTGGATGGCAAAGTTACAATAATAGTCACTTTTAAGCAACAGGGCCCAACTAGACAGGCATCATAGTACAGAAATTGAATTAAATGGATCATCATATTGAAAAACTTACTTGGCAAATTTGATGCAGAATTGAGTGAAGTATTTTCTAGCTGATGCTAGGTTATCCCGTATGACTGGTAATGCTTGTTTGATATGTGTTGTAATAGCCGTTACATAACCACTCTGATCACCTACTGTCTCGACCGATGACCAGTTCACCTACAAACAGATAATAGGGTTGATATACATGCACCACTGATGTTCATTATTATTAGAGGCCTACTCTTCTCGTTCCAAGATAGCACGCACCATGAGTGGGAATGAAATAATTATAGATTTAAATGAACAACGAATCCCTAAACTAGGGAAAGAAAAGGGTAAATCAGTAGAATACAAAAAGATCCAAGGACAAAGAAGTGTTTAAATGAGTTTTGTAATCACTTTGTAAGAGAAACAAAGTGATTAAAGGTCAAGTCCACCTCAGAAAAATGTTGATTTGAATCAATAGAGAAAAATCAGACAAGCGCAATGCTGAAAATTTCATCAAAATCAGATGTAAAATAAGAAAGTTATGACATTTCAAAGTTTCGCTTATTTTCAACAAAATAGTTATATGAATGAGCCAGTTACACCCAAATGAGAGAGTCGATGTCACTCACTCACTATTTCTTTTGTTTTTTATTGTTTGAATTATACAATATTTCAATTTTTACAAAAAAATTTGATTAGGACCTCCTTGCCTGAAGCACAAAATGTTAAAATAATGGAATTCCACGTGTTCAGGGAGGAATGGAACTTCACTTCACATGACAATGATCATATTTCATATAATAAAATACAAAAGAAATAGTGAGTGAGTGATGTCATCAACTCTCTCATTTGGATGTAACTGGCTCGTTCATATAACTATTTTGTTGAAAATAAGCGAAACTGAAATGTCATAACTTTCTTATTTTACATCCGATATTGATGAAACTTTCAGTGTTATGCTTGTTGAATTTTTCTCTTTTTATTCAAATCAAGTTTTTGTTGGGGTGGACTTATCCTTTAATACTGAATGGTGTTGAGTTCACTGTGACTGACCAATCTCTCAGGAAGAGTGACATCACAACAAGGGTGCAACTTTTGAGTATGAATTATATAAAATGCATAAATTCATACCACTTGGAACAAACAAGATCACAAACACTGCATCTGTGCTATCATTTTACCCTGTGAAATGAATCATTGGGTAGAGTTATATTACAAATGTAGAGTGTGTGATCAATGGAAAAGGGGATAAACAAAACACTTCTCTCATCGTTTTGAATAATATATCACCATTAATACATTTTTCAAATTTCTGGACTTTTAAATCGTTTACGAATAATTAACAGAGCACTAATAAGCAAAGTGTGAGACTTATTTCAATGGGACGACACATACGTTTATTGCTGCTCTTGATTCTCGGTATACCAGAATTCCATCCCATAATGAGCAGCTGAATATCAAATAGAGTTTGTTACATTAATTATGTATACATGACAGTCTGTATTGATGCATCAACTATTTGGTACAGTTTTTTTATCAAGATGGAGAATAATTTCTATTACCTTATTCATGGCTGTTAGAGCAGGATCACATGCAGTCTCTAGATCTTGCACTAACAACTGAATACAGTTTGATATAACACTGAAAGATAAAAACACAAGTTATAATGCAACTAGTCTCTAAAATATATATAATAAAAGTAGCATACTTATTCTAGTTGCCACACTCATTTTTCATCAATAAATCACATTCAACTGCACTCAAATTTTTCCAAGAAACAAGTTTCATAGACTTATTTATCATCAAATTAATAAGTTACAGAACTATTTATTGATAATCAACTCAATGAAACAAACTACCTTTCATTTTATACAGTAATTTGATATTGAACAAGCAAGAAATGACTTCATATTTACATGGGCCTTCAGAGATAATTTCCTTTTATTGATAGATATTAAAGAAATACTGCATCATTATCTCTCTTACAATAGAGCCATTAGATATTGCTCTCTCAATATTCATTCATACGTGGTGCAACAAAGCTAAGCACAAACTAAGTCATATTATTGTGTAAAAAATAAATGGAATCTAAAAAAAATTGTTGAGACTGAAGACCAATAAAACTATTTTAAAAAGGAAAAGTGCAAATTGAAATAAGTTAAAAAAAAATAATTCGTCCAGAGTTGTGCAAGCTCATGATACACATAAATATAATCAACTCTTTATGACATCATGCAATAACAATGATATGAGTCTTGACAAAATGTCATGATAATGAGGACATCAAGAAAATATGAGCTTGTCAGCATGACTTTGTACCAGATTTGTATGCTTGATGCATGTAATGCATGCTTATTTTCATACGTGAAATCATTATTGAAGACGATGGCAAAATGTTTCTACGCTTTGTCTCCTTACATCTGAGCAGGATTCAATTCAGCCATTAAATCACACAAAATTGATATCTTACTTGTGAAAGACGTCCATTTCTCCATTGAGGTCTATCCTGTCAGACATTGATGGGTTGATTTTTTCCTTTAATTTCTCTTCAAGCTAGAGAAAAAACAAAAATCTTTTATTGAAAAAAAAAACACTTCTGATATTAAATAAATAGATATATGCATCTGGTTATATCAGCCTAAGGTCCTACCAGAGATTCTTATGGATGGGAGTTGACATGAAATTACTCTTTTGTATCACTACATCCTCTAAATTATTATATATCGTCAAAATACTTCAATAATAAGAATAATTGGGTAAGCAAGCTAAATACAAATTTAGTTAAAACACCCCCTTTTATGCTTTTCAGACTGTCACAGATCTGATACTGTGATTTTTCTGAATACATAAATGCATTCATATTCTTTTATCCTTTTCAAATCTAATATGAAGTTGTTGTAAATCTTCAAATCATTCATCTCCAAAATTTGAAGTCAATGTAAGATAGAATAAAAGGTTGTATTATATTTTGTGTGAAAGGTGTGATATACAATCTAATATAATAAGGTAAAATTTGATTTTTAATAGAAGTTGAGACTGCCTTATCAAAATTCACATCATACCTGTTGGGTAGTATCCAGACAGTATTCTGCTGTGCATAATATACTACAAACCAAGTACTGTTCTTCAGGTGTAAACTTTGGTACATCAGAAGATGAAGATTCTTTCAAACCTTCTTTGAGAAGGGCCGAGATGTTTAGACCACCAGCTGGAGTTGTAGTTTGTGACCTGTAAGGCATAGGTATCAATCATACTGTGTAAATCAACATCAGCATGAATCATCTAATGTCATTGCTTTTGTCATGAAGTGTCCAATCAGGCCAAAATAAATAAAAAAGAATAACAATTATTTTCTTTGATATTTGAACTAGTGATGAATGTTTATTATCTCACAAAATAGCCTCACTCAATTTATTATTAAATATCAAACTACCACGACTTCCAAATAATCTACAAAAAAAGCCACTTAATTCATAAAAATTTCTGTCATCAAATATACATGTATGGCATGGGGAAAATTATACAAAATTCATAGTTCAAAAAATACGAGAAACATGTAAAAAAAAATTATTTGAAGTTTTTTTGTGTTTTTTGCCTACATACCTCTATTTTTCTTGCAAAATGGAATAAAATTGTTTTATATCACGAATCATTTATTAGCTTGAGGATTGTTATGGCTAAAACAAGCCTAGATTATTATGATCAAATGCATCTTCCACCAATATTGTAACTTCTTGTCACTCACTTTGGTAGATTGTTTGTGAGAAGTCTGTTGGCGAAAACTCTCAGATACTTCTGGAAAGTTTGAGTTAAGTCCAATAGTGGTGTACCCGTACTAAGCTGAGAGCATTGTACCATACATTTCTTATAGTATACAAACAGATCAGCACACGAGGGCAGCACAGCACCGCTCTCTTCAGATTCAATACGAGGAGGACCCTGCGTCTTGAAGTCCTCTACAAATCGGTTGATCAAGTCAGATAGATTCCTAAACAAGATATAATTTATTTCAAGTAAATAAACAAGTGTTTGGTACCTCAAAATCATAACATAGCCTTAAAAACCGACATACTTTAGCTGTCAAAAAGCTTCAGTATGTCCGTTTTTAAGGCTATTTTACGATATAATTCATTATTGATTTAGAGATGTAATTCAGATGAAAATACAATATACAAAAGGATTCGTTTCACTGAACTGGATGTACATTTTCTCAATAAGCTGTCTATATCTTTGTTTACTGTTCCAGATTTGATCATACTACCTGCATTCTCTGAAAGAATAAAAAGATATCATCCTCATGAAAAAGAAGATATTGTTTTGAATTTAACAATTCTTCACATGCAATTAGTTTAACATATTAGTGTTTAAAATAAAAAATGTTCCATAATATTGATCATCACCATACCCAACAAAGTTGTGGATATCAGCATCGTATTCATTGTCATCATCAACATAATCCCAATCACCAATACCAAATCACCGCTATCTTCATCAAATTTGCTGTTCCATTGTACACCATCATCTCCATCCACATCATCCTATTGGTCATCATCATTACCACCATCATGAACTTTAATAACTGTAGTTCACAAAGACTCACCTGTCTTGTGATTGGATGTAGATATGCAGATGTGGTTCAAAACATTGACTGATGATGCCTTGGAATGACGATAGCTTGGGTTTGAGTAATGTCTATAACAAAACAAAAGAAAGAAATGGAGGTAAGAGAAAAGGAAACTTGTGATTTCATTATGAATTTGATCTAAGACTAAGGTAACAAAAAAAAACCCACTTAGTCATAACAGCATGAATATTATATGTCATACACTTAGAGCATACATTAAAGTGAATGTAACAAGCAAGAATTGATCCCATACCTTTACTTCAACTGGTTCATCATCCATCTCAAATGGATTTGTTGACACTGGTTTTTCTTCTGTCATCATATTTTCTGATGATTCACCCGCAGGTTGTAAGGTGATACCACTGAACCGTTTAGCAATGATGGTTTCAAAGTTAGTCGTACGTTGGATGGCAAAGAGTAATAACTTGACATCTATCTCAGATTCTCGCTTCTGCATTATTTTACCAAGTTCAGTCCTATCAGAAAAACAGGAATATTTGATATTACATACTCAGTATAATGATAGCAATGTAAAACTTCAATTATACCATCACAACATCTTAAATTTTACACTACCAACACCATCAACAATATATACATATTTGTAGGATTTATGCATCAGAATATAATAAATATGTAATCTAACATCATACATTATATCACGAAAATATTAGCAAAAAAAATTCTAAAAATTTGAATAAAAAAGTAGATGTATTTTGTTGCATGAGCAATTAGGAAAAAAAATTATTGTTTTACTTAACATCCCTTTATAAACTGATATGTAGACATTGATATGGTTTGCTGAGTGGCACTGACATGCCTTATCGTGCTGAGAATGAAGAAAATCAATGGTAACAAAGTAATAATAAAAGTCGCAGTCTCCTACTGTGTTCAAAGCAAGATGGCAGCAAATAGTATCATCATGAATGGATATTTTCTACGAATATAACCATAGAAGCATTCATTATTTCAATCATTGAAAATAATTAGGGTAAAGAAATACTTACCTAGTGACATTGCAGAATTCTACACATATCCTCTCACTGACCTCCCAATCACGAGGGAACATAGGACCGTACTTCTCTTCAAATTCAACTAGCGCCCTCTTGAGCCAAGCATAACGACGATCAATCTTATCCAACCAGGCTACATCCTGGCTCTCCTGGAAGAGCACCATGTACTCCTGAAGTTGGAGTGTCACAAACCATTTCATCAAGTCCTTCCTGAATAAAAAAAAATCAAAACAAACGAAATCAATGATTTTAGTTTTATTTAAAATGAAGTGAAAAATACCATTTCATTACCCTTTCAGAACAGGAGGGAGGGTGGAGGGTGTTTCACAAATTAGTCAGCACTGAATAAATTGTCAGCTCTGAGAATTTTAGTAAAATCCTTGGTTTTGATTGGCTGAGAACCACTGGTCTCTGACTGTTGTAAGAGCTACACATTATGGAACAAATATAAACTTCAAGTTCAGTTTACAAGGAAAATCAATAGCATCATCATAGATAATAAGAGGTAGAATCAATATCTTTCGAACATAGGGTCAAGGTAGCTTTGACTAAAAATCTGGATGAATATAAACATCTAGATGGTTTGTAAATTTAGATTGTAAATAATAATTGAAGCTCAACTTACTTGACTTTGGGATCAAGAACCCTGACTACTAAACAAGCCTCTGCAAGTTCTCTCATATTTCCTATCGGCTGTAGAAAAAAAATTACAATATAAAATAAGAAGCATTTTCAATACTATACTTAATTATCATAACCATAAACATGCTTGTTTAATATTGGTGACATTGGGTGAGGCATCCAGACATAGTCTCTCAGAGAGAGTGTAAAACTTGCAGTCTCTTCAATGATTACACAAAAACCAATGCTTTCGACAGGCAAGTCAAATCATTTTCTAGTGATTCAAGTTCAAAATTCATAAATACTTAATTTCAAATACATCTGCAAATTCTACAAAGAATTATAAAACATTAATTAATATAATATTTGCAACCTAAAAAAGAACAAAAATCAGATTATCCTCTTACCCTACTTCCTTGGTTGGCAAAGGATTCTTCAAAATCTGCTAGAATTTGAACACCTAATTCAGACTGAATTTTGCGAACTCTGAAAAAGAAAGGGGAAAAGAGCAACAATTAAGCATCACTGAGCAAATATCATTTTAACCCTAATATCTCAATTTAAGACAAATGGTAAACTTCACAAACTTTAAGTGCTAGACGGCAATTGTAGTGATTGCATTTGAATATTTCATGCACACATTATCAGCTTAATTCAGATACAGGAAATAATTATAATGATATAACATTTATATTGTGCTTAATACACAAGTTACCAAGTGCACAAAAAAGAAAGATACACCAACATGTACATTTCAATATCTGCTGCTAGAACTTACTTGTCAGCTAGTTGCCTGATCTGAGGTATACTCATGTATTTTTGGAAATGTTCCATCACATTGACAACTCCTTGAAGAAGATTTGCTACTTCACCATACTGACGTCTTCTTGTCATGCTCCTGTTTAACAACAATCCATCAAAGAAGTGTCATCTCTAATGTATATTCCAATTAACATTAAAATAGGTGTAGTTCCAACAGAAAATATAATAACTAAATTATTACTTACATGCATAACATTCAATAATACAAAAATACTAGCATAAAATATTTTTGTAGACAAATAATAAAACATAATTTAAATAGAAATATATGGGCATCTTTGGAAATAGAAGATTCACTCAAGAGCATAGGTTATATTCTTCAAGTTCATGTTTTGTTTTATGACATTATCATTAGCAGCACCACCACCACCACCATCAAATTCTTATCATTGCTATCATCATTCTTGTTATATATACTTACTCCAGCGAATCCACACCTCCGACAAGCATATGAAGATGATTAAGGGTTGTAATAGATGAAGTCAGGTGACGTTTGGCATGATCAAGCTGCTTGATGTCTCTGGTTATTTCTTTCACCTAAAATATCAAATAAAATGTTATCAGTTCATTTCATTCAGCAATGTGATATTTGTGTTGTAACTGACGTCCAAGTCATTTTTCTACTTTGAAATTAAAAAAATAATTTTTAGAGTATTTAGAGTATTAGTATTTTGTATTTATGATGTACAGACATATTACCTATTTCTAGAAAACACATTAAAGAATTATTCATTGCTACTATCATCATACTTAAAATCTCAAAACACAAACCAAGAAATGACACTTACCATCTGTTCTGATTTGTCAGCCTTTTCTTTGATATCTTTTATCCTTTTGAAGAGTTCTTGAATAGCTTTCTGTGCTTCCTTGAGAGCCTTTTGAAATTCGATAAAAGAAACAGAATCATAGTACACATAGAAGTACTAAGTCAAGCACATTCACTTTTATTCACAATGACTACTGAAATATTATCAATGTTCAAACCAAACTAAAAGAATGTGAATTTATCCAAACAATAAGATCATGATGTATAACACAGATATGATACACAAAAGAGGCTAAAGCGAGATACTTATTTTTATTTGAGAAAGATTACCAAAAAAATTCTTGTTCTTTTCATTAAATTAGAGAGAACATTATAGAACCCTTTTACTCATCCAACAACTTTCAAAGCCAGCAGTTTTTAGCCCAAATGAAAAAAAAATAGAATGAATTTATTACTTCTCTTCCATCCTGGCCTGCAGTTGTTTGTCCTCTGACAACTGCTCTGATCTCATCATCAAGCCGGCGTATCTTGAGCCTCATACGATTTACTACCTCATCTATGTTGGCAAGTGACTATAAGGAAACAAAGAAATATTTCATGATTATCAATGGAGTATTAGAGGGCCAATCAGTAAATTTATTTCAATTAATCTTTTATTAAGCACTTGCAACAACATTGATAAAATGGTGAATGAATTGACAAGTATCCTGAATAAGAATCACAAATCTAAAGAACCATTAAGAATATGACACCGCTATCAGTAATTACACCTCTCAACATTTAACAGTTCACAGAATACCTACCAAAATTTGAACAAAAAGATCAATACCTTTATGTTGATCAGATCCATTTGAATTATTTTACCAGTAGTTTTCACTTCTTATAATTTTCAGTCAAACAGTCATACCAAAATCACATGTATGTATCAATCACAAAAATACATCTGAACATTTTCCGATGTCTTGACGTTGATCTAAAATTCTCTTGCATTTTTTTCCAAATACCAACATAATTCATTCTACACTGTAGAGATGGGAATATCTCAAGTTTGTGGTAGGCTAACCCCTACTTAGATAAAGATTGATAAATGAGTAATGTTGAATGTTATTAACAGTACTTTCTTTTTATTGCCTTAATAATCCTAGTATATTATAAGACTGTCTTGACTATCATGGAACCTCTGCCATCCAAAAGTAACTTTGATGATATCCTTAAATTCTTAGTATTATAGCCACAACAGTAATCACTGTATGGCCGACTTAAATAGTAATTCAACAAATTATGTCTGAGTCTATTCTTGGTAGAATAGATTTTGTATGTGCACACTTACTTGTTCTGTAGGGAAGAGATTATTTATGTAATCCACAGCATTGAAATCAGGCCTATCCAATGGGTCTGAAGATGGGAGGACCTGAAGAAACATAGAATTGAAAAGGGATACATGTATACGGTAAACAAGGATTTGAAATCAGGTCTATCCAATGGGTCTGAAGATGGGAGGACCTGAAGAAACATTGAATTGAAAAGGGATACATGTATACGGTAAACAAGGATTTGAAATCAGGCCTATCCAATGCTTCTGAAGATGGGAGGACCTGAAGAAACATTGAATTGAAAAGGGATACATGTATACGGTAAACAAGGATTTGAAATCAGGTCTATCCAATGGGTCTGAAGATGGGAGGACCTGAAGAAACATTGAATTGAAAAGGGATACATGTATACGGTAAACAAGGATTTGAAATCAGGCCTATCCAATGCTTCTGAAGATGGGAGGACCTGAAGAAACATTGAATTGAAAAGGGATCCATGTACACGGGAAACAAGAATCAACCACCTGGAGAACTTTACTTTGGGCAACCATTAGAGAAAAATGATAAAGTTTTGATAGCCCGATGTGGGCAACCAAAACTTTTTAAACCCATGAAATATCCCTTGTACTGGCATCTGATGTGCAATGGTAAAATGGAACAAATACTATAACTCAGTGATATAGAATTAAGGCAAATAAATGACATACAAAACTACATGTACAAGGTCAGTCAGGTATGTTGCAAAAAAAATAAATCTCAGAAATAAGATGTTTTCTTCATGTTATCATTTAGAGCTCATCAAGACCTTTAATTTAACACCTCATTTATCTCAATAGCCCCAGAAATAAGTTACTGCAGTTTTAAGGTCATATAAATCGCCTATTCAATTCTTATGTTTCCTTTGTTTTTTAAGCCAAAAGTTGTGATCTTAACTGGGACCAAGGTGCACTAATAGCAAACAGCAATGCGCATGCATTTGCATATGGAAGTGCCCCAAAACACTCCCAAAAATAACAGACGCTGCCGAAATAGGGACATAAAAAACATCTTTAGCGTCAGTAGATTTCATTCAAATTTCACCACAATATAGTTTAAATGTTGCTCTATCGGGAAAAATACATTTTAGAGTGGGATGATACCTGTAAATGTGAATAGCAAGAGGTTGAAAGCGAGGCCAAAGTTCCAGTAGCACACAGAGTCGCAAGATCACCAAGACAAATGAGAATTTTTTTCCAGTCTATACAGCTGCCATAAACAGTCAACTACGTAAAAACAATGATGCCATGGGGAATAACCTTTCCTTGCACATGCAAAAACAAAACAAAGCAATGCCCCCACAGTCGCCCTGCAATTCTAGCCAGCACACTCAATGCCTCATTCAGAATGCACCTAGCTAGAGTAGAGGGCGCTTTTGCAACATACCTACCTTCAAGGTGTCAATTTTTTAGTAAAAAAAAAATAAACTTGTTTCAAATTAATCTGCAAGTCAAAATCTACATACTGATATACCGCCCACCAAGTCCCAGATCTATGAGGTAAATACTGATTATGTTTTGATATCAATGGTCTGACATACGTTAGCGTATTTGACTGTTTTTGAATGTGGGCGTATCATCACGTCACGACACTCACATTATGTTAAATTATAACACACAAATGAATACGTGGGACAATGTCAATTAATCTATATGGACAGGACACAAGCAGAAGTAGGCCTCTAATTAATATTTAGAAATTCAATTTGACAGTATTTTTTTAACTTAAGAACTCCTTGGTAATATATTTACCTGTTCAATTGCTTGTTGTACATCTGGAGGGAAATTCAAAAGAGAATTTAAATGATCATCTTCAAATATTTCAGTCTCATCCTCTTCTATGGTAGCCATTTTAGAATTTTTACAACATAATAAAGATTAGGAATATCAATGGATGAAATATATTTAAAAAATCACAATAATATGATTTATAAAATAAAATATGAATTCATCAAATTTTTATTTCAAACAAATTTGATGATCGATTGTATAGGCAAATTAAGATTGATAATGGACCGGTCATAAACTAGCCAATCTGCTCAGATCGATCGTGGGGGAATGGTCGGCTCTCGATCACATTACGAAGTCTTGAAGAAACGTTAACAAAAGATACTTTTTTGAAGAGGTTAGACTACAACGAAAATAATGGGTTCTACACAGGCATTGAAGATACTTTTGTGGACGGGATTCAATAAATCACTGAAACTGAAAATGGCCCGACGTACCTTCCTTTCCTTTGGAAAAAGTAAGTTGCGTTGCCGTTGCAATTCTGAATGTTGTGGGACTGGGAGTGACAACGGTACGGTATAGGGAATCCTCCCTTCGAGACTGCCGACCGTAGCCGCCTAGGAAGTGTTGGTTGCACGGGTGTGCAGCTACCACTTCGGGCTCGGCCGCGCGGCCCCGGCGGGGGTAGGGAATGTTTGGTGTTCTTCTCACTCTCAGTCATATAGCCTTATAGTTATAGGTAACAAAATATTTATGTGTGGTGTTCGTCTCTCTCTCATATTAAAATTGTATGGTATCAAAATATAGTGGAATAATTTAATTGTAATTTGTATGATTATGTAAATCATGAATTGAAATATCATTCAATCATATTCAATTACCTGGCTTTGGCCTTTGCCTAGTTTAAGTTGTTTTTTAGTTTTGAAAAGAAAGGATCATCCATCCCCAGCCCAGGGGCAGTATTCTGAAAATATTCTTATCTACGACACGATCTCAAATTGGTATTCTAAAAACGTTCTTATCTTTTCCCTTATCTTTTTCTTGTCTTTATTCTTGTTTTACATCCTATCATGCTGAGTCAGTGCGTAAACTTGTATAACTCGCGCATATCGTACTAAAGCGCACTAATTTGCTAAAAAAGATAAGGAAAAATGTAGATAAATGGTGTTCTAAAAACATTCTTATCATTTATCTTTCACGATATTTATGATATTTAAGATACCTAGAGGGTTATCACATTATAATGGCCTCGTTTTGTCTTGCTCAAAATTGATGGCCACTGCTAATGAGCATATGGTAATTGGTATTCCTTCAACCCTCTCTTTCATTCGCCCTTTATTTTATTTCCATTTTTCTTTCTTTTTCTTTTCTATATTCCTTTATTTCATTCTCTTATCCCATTCATCCTATCTGTCTCACTGTCTTGTCTTTCTTCCTCTCTTTATTTCTAATTTAATAAAAAATCATTTTCTTTTCTGTCTCTGTTTTTATCATTTTCTTTCGTCTTTGTTTTTTGTGCCTTTCATCTTTTCTTTTATCTTTTTTCTTTATTTCTTTTCCTTTTTCTTTCTTCCTTCATTTAAAAATATTTTGTTTCTTCCTTCCTTTCCTCTTTCATTTTTTTCTTTCATTCGTTTATTTTTTTAACTCACCCTTTTTTGTTCTTTCTTCCTTTACCCTTTTTAATATTTCAGTTCATCCTTTTTATTTTACTTTTTTCTTATATTTCATTTTATTTGGTTTGTCCTTTTTTTATCTTTCTTTCCTTTTTTTCTTTATTTCATTTTCCTTTCTTTACCATTTGTAATCTTTATTTCTTTTTTTTATATATTTCTTTTTTTATATATTTCTTTTTTCTATTTTTTTTTCATTTCAGGTTCGTTTGCTAGCTTTTCTTTCTTGTGCTGTTTATTTCATTCTTTATTTCTGTTTTGTTCCTTTCATATTTTTCATATCTGCTTTCATGCAGAGCCTTTTATGTCTTCTTACTTACTTCCTCCCTGTTCTTATTTTGTACCTTATTTACTGTCTTTCTTTACTTTCTTTCCTCATTTTGCTCATGTGTCAACTCAAGAAATAAAAGCAGTCATTGTGCATAAAATGTCTATTTCACTCAATCTGCCAGAAACTAGTGTACGTGCAGTGTGCATGATATATTCTTGATGTAAGGAATGCTTCAGTTGGTTAAAGTGAATATAAAGTGCATTTTGATTGGTAATTTCTAAAAAATAAAGAGCATGTTGAAGATAACATATGGACAGTCCTTATAGAGATGATATTAGCATCTTCTTATCTCAATTACATAAGATAAAAATAAAAACGAAGATAAGAATGTTTTCAGAATACTACCGGGTACCCGGTTTTCCCTTTTTCTGGGATGCACTGAGCAGGCTTTTGATCTATCTAACATTTGACCAAAAGCTTTGGTCTCTGTTACATTGGTTGTTCTGCTGTACTCTGTTGGATCCACTCACAAAGGAGGAAAAAAAAATGTTTAAAAACTCCTTCAAATAGACAGCTGTCTACTTTCACCTTATAAGCCTCTGACTCTTTCATGATTGCATATTCACAATTTAGATCTATCATCTCACCTATATGTGATGTTCATTTTTTCTTCTGGTGTTGACAGTTACGTCTCCATCAACATGTAGATGCTTACATGCAAGCCTGGTATCTTTTAGTACAACAACTTCCCCAGTTCAACAAACCCAATCTGAGCAGTGTGAAGAGGAGAATGTTGCAGAACTATCAGAGAATGATAGAGTTAATCCACACTTCATCAATCGTAACCCAAGGAATCTTGAATTGATGGCAGTAGCAAGGAAAGACAAAGGATGGTCACAGAGTTATCCTCGAAAAGATTACTGGCATAAGTATGTAACTTGATTTCGATCAAAGAATATGTTTCCTTACAGTTTTTCATCTGCAATCATTTTTCCTTTTTTTTAATCCACATTCACATTCATTCCATCAGTTTATACTTACACTCAGGACCTTTGGAGGGTGGGGGACATTAGGCTAATTTTCATGTAATGGTGGAAAGGGAGAAAATGTATAGAAAGACAAGGGGTAAAATGAATAAAACTAACATAATAAATGAGTGTGTTCATTTTTTTCATATAGATTACATTGTCCCTGGTGAACTTCTTTGTTGCATTCAGGCAAATTGTGAAACGTTATTTCTTTTCCATGAAGCCTGCATATGATTTGAATTTTACTCTTCCTGGTTATTTTGCAGAAAAAATATCAAGATTTAAGTTAATTCATTATTTATTGAATTGGATTTAAAGAAACAATAGGAAAAGGAATGACACTGTGGGTCGGTGCTTGATATTAGTGGTGGTCTGGCTGTCAAAGTCCCTCTAAGTGATGTGTTGGACCAAACAAATTTGGAGAAAAAAATATGAAGGAAAAAATATTAATAATTTCTTATTTGTACTGTTTACATTATATCAAATGCCAGAGCTTTAAACTATAGGCTATATTTTTTAAATAATCAAATTAAGTGGACCGGCTTGAAAACCATAATTTTCAGTTAGTTTTTAACCCTGTTATTTTTCTGAGAGCTTCATATTTTCATTCATTTTTTATCCATTCCAGGTTATTTGTCAGCAAGACCAACAGGCATATCACAGCACATATTGAGCATATCAAAGGTAACATTGTAGTGAAAGCATCTACCAAGGAGTGGGCCATTAAGAGACATCTTTACTCTACATCAGATGTATCAGCCTCAGAGAACCTTGGTAGAGTATTAGCTCAGAGATGTCTGGAGTCTGGTATCAGCTTTATACATGTCAACATGAAGAATGAAGAGAAAGATAAAGAAAGGGTATGTACTTTCCAATAGTATTTCCAATATTTCATAACATGTCTAAATAATACAGCTAAATCTGCCAATGTTTAATCTCCTAGGACCACAAATGTAATGTTTGACTTGGGTGAAATTCAACTTTTTAAAAGATGAAGATGGGACTTTTCCCAACTGCAGTGGGGATGTGCTCAAGAACACAGCAAATGCATTGAGAAACATGTTAAAGAACTATAACTAGCTAGGACATCTTTGTGGACAGTTGGTGAACCAGAACAGCAGGGGAGCGTTTCATGAAAGAACTTGTCGGACGTTTTATCCTACAAGTCCCATTTCATCCGACAGTTACCATAGAAACAGTGCCTTTTAGCCAATCAACATGCAGGGAAAGATGACAGATCTGACAACTTGTCGGATGAAAATGTTAATGAAACACTCCCCAGGTTTGTTGTGAGATTCTGAGCCGACAAAAATCTGCCAATATGTCGTTTGTCCAGAGTCACAGACGAAACTGCTGCTTTGATTCTTATGAAGGTACTTGACAGCGTATTCTCTATGATCCCAAAGGCACTAATAACACATATTTTGCATATTCTGCAAATACTTTGACTTTGGTAATTATTGAACTTATAGAAGGTTGACTTATCCAGACTCTACTGTATTACATACTGTGTGTATGTTTTGTTACAGTATGATTGGCTCTTTACCTACAGTGTTCAGGGGCCCGTTTCATAAAGCTGTTTGTAAGTTACGATTGACTTTACGCATGACTGGTGACCCTTTCTTGTGGTAAATGATATATCTCTATGTAACTGATATAGCACCTGAGAACAGGTTCCAGTCGTTCGTAAAGTTGTGTGTAACTTTACGAACAGCTTTATGAAACACCACCCAGGTATATTTTCATATTCATTGATGTTGCATTCAGTAAGCTTTAATGCTTTGTATGGCCGGCAACTAGATAGGGATGAGAAACACCATGTTGTATTCTCTCTGTAAAACTTCTTTAAAAAAAATCATTTAGATAAAATAGTCTCAAAATTTTGAATGATGTGCTCTGTTCTTTGTGGGAATTTCAGTCTTTTTCATGGCTACTTGCATGGTGTTTTCTCAAACCTCATCAATATCACATTATTTATAAATACAAGTATAGTGTTTGTCACAATATGGGACTTCCATGGTGAAAATTACTTCTTGAACATTATCATATTCTGAGTCAGATGATGCAATGTTGTACACTTACAGTTAATATTTTCATGCAAAAGCTACAATTTTAGACATGAGCATGAAACACAATATTCAAACTGAACAAGGAGGTTTTCACTTAGAATCACCAGATGTATGAATATCAATGATTAATCAACATATCTCTTTGTTTTTCTCTTTCTCAAGATGACTGTATTCCTCAGTGCTCTTGAAGAAGGTGGTTTGGTGCTTGGTGAACCCAGATCAGTTGTTGATTTCAGAGAACCAATTAACTACTTTCCAGAAGTGGATTGACCAGAGATCATCAAAACAGACTCTTTCTGTTTCAATATGAATGGAGACTCTCTTTGATGGATCCTACACTGACATTGTTGGCATGAAAGTATTGTGGCATTCCTGAATGCACTCACAGCGGCAAGACTTCCATATGTCCCCTCTTCTAAAATTGAAATTAAAAAATATGGAGAAGGTTTATCAAGGATTATCTAACATATATCTAAGAGATTTAGGAAGGAAAAGTTTTATACATACCAAAATATGGCTTTATTCTGTCAAAATCTTGAGTGTGTGTAATTCCCAATGGCATCGGTTTATTTAGTCAGAGAAATAAATACCCAATACTCTTGGAGAGTAGACTAGTCGTAATATCGGTTGATAACCGTTATGAAACCTATGGCTTTCAACAATTCCTGCTAGCTCAGTGAGTAAGGCGACAGACTGGAGATGCCTCGATCAGCAGCGAGAGGTTTAAATCCAAGTTCCAACCGGAAGTCAGAAGAAAAAGAAAACGAAAGAAGGTGGTTTTGGAGAAGTATTTTTTTTTTAATTAGTGGAGGGCACATAAGGAAGTCTTTCCCTCGCAGCCCCTCTTGATCATGTTTTTAGGATATGATTTGGAACTATCACAAAAGTTAAATATATGATCCGCATGCAAAATTTTAGGAAAAATTACCTCCAAAGTGCCAGCTGAATCCTTCAGCTTCCCTCAGTGAAATGACCCTTTTGACCACTACTGAAAGGACCACCTATGCAAGGACACGATTTCTTCAAACATCAGGCTGTGGAATTCATTACCGCCTGTCGCTGTCAACTGTACCTCGTTGGAGCCTTTCAAGCAGAAGGTGCAGTGTGTCAAGCTTTGTTAAGCTTCAGTCTGTTTTTTTAGCTGCACATAGAGTCCATTGTATAAATTTTTTACTTGCAGCGTAGACTCGGCACTTGACAGGAACAAGGTACGATAGTATGCCAGTGGCGGAATGTACCAGACTGGAAGAAGAAGACTGGGTCTTGAAGTCATGGAAGTATGAAGTTGTTGGCGCTTCTAGAAGGAAGGCTTTCTAAACATTCTTTATACTTGTGTTTTGGTCTTGGTTAACTAATTTGTTTTTTGCTTAAACACAATAGTCGCATCCTGTCATCCAACAGGATCTTACTCAGAAGAGGTTCTATTGTTGTGTAGTGGATGTTATTCATACAGGTAATCTATCTAAATTATTCCCAGTTTCTGTCCATTGGTACCTTCACTAAACACCCCAAACCACTACTTTTTCTTCACTATACCACACAAAGCCCAAGCATAAACAGTTAAACTACTGAGGTTGGTCGTGATATGCACTGCAGAATGCAGATAACTGCTCATTCTAACACATGCTACCACTTTCATGTTGAGTGCTATTGGTATACATTTATGTATATATAATAAAGAGGAGATATACAAAAAGAAGAATACCGTCAATATTTTGGGTTTGTTTTGTGTTGGCCCTTTGTGTAGGTGTATTGCCTTTTTAAGAGTTTCATGTGTTTTGTGAATGGCATGTATTTGTAAGAATGTAGATGATAAATCAAAGTTATCATAGACATGCAATCTCACAAATGTGTGATCAGAACTTATTAAGGAACTTAAAGAGATTGGTAAACATTGGTTTGACTTTTAAAAGATCTGAGCTAGAAGGTCACACTTGTCACCTGTGTCTGTGATATGTTACAAAAATAAAGCCCAGAAAAAATTGCTTTCGAAAATAATTATTTAATGCTTCAAAAATTGAAATATAAAGTGACCGGAAACACCATCTTAATTTCATCCCATTCACTTATGTGTACTATTTAGGTGTCTATAAGACGCCTATTTCCAAAATTGGGGTTTGCCTTGTAATTTTAGCTTTTCATTGTCAATAATGGTTTTCAGGGTTTATTAATTCTAATGCATCCACTTGTACACATGTTTCATCTTGGATTGAGAATTTTTTAAATCAGCTGCTCACAAAGTTAAACAATACCTTTAGAATATGAAATTGTAGAACTTTTGAAGGTCTCATTCAGAAGTCAGTCTTATCAAATTAATTATTACCCATCAATGGTGCAAGCAATGTGTGAGATTATTCATTTTTAATGTCACATTTTTTATGGAGGTGGGGTAGAGATGAGCAGTCATATACTATAACATTATTAAAGCACTGAAAGGGATAACCAACTTCCTAATCTAGTTTAGTTTATAAAGTCTAATATGCCTCCAAACTTGCTTAGTAGTCCCATTGTGTGAAATTAGTTTTGAGAATGTTAAGGTCAGAAGAGAGTGATAGAAGGAGTTGTGATGAAGAGATATTGAGAGAAGGGGCGAAAGAGACGGGAAGGAGATATGAAAATGGATATATAAGAATGAACAAGATTTTAATTGGTAGATGGATAAGAACCCATGATAGAGGAAGTCTATTCCTTTGTCTTGTTTTTATCAAGGCAAAAATGTGAAAATGCCACAGACTTATGAATATATAAAGATTTGACCAAAATGATCAATCGAAGCACAGCTAGGTTTTAACAATGTTGCCTATCAGCAGCTACTGTATTTAATTTTCTACTATGATTATCAGTTTCTTTTTTTTTTTTGGTTCATGAAACTCTACCATATATCAACATATTCAAAATGTGTGAATCACAAAAAGTTGTAATAATAATGCGGTTCTCATGTAGCGCATTTCAGACCTGAAAGGACTCTCAATGCACTTTACAGAAATAAAAATAAGGAATTACTTAGAATAACACTTAACAACATCAACATTAATCAGTTGCACACATGTATGGCATAAGTATTGGGAAAGGTCTATTGCCCTTGTATTGAATGAGTGTAACATCAGGAAAGGAATGAGCTGTAATTAGCTGACCTAATTCTAACAAAATACATAAATAACATAACAATGACAAAAACAAAACAAAAATACAGTGTAATCAGGGGCGGGTCCCGGATTTTCCAGGGGGGGGCAGCTTTTTTTCAGAGGGAAAATTTGACCAAAAAAAAAAGGTCTTCACTCTCAAAAGAGAGGCATTCCTCTTTTAATGGCATTTGTACATTACAAATTTTAATTTGGCTTCTCAAATAGGGGGGGGGGGGGCACAGCCGGCCCGTGCCAGTGAGTGTAATAATAATGGGGGGTATCGAATGAAACACTTTATGAATAACCGTTTAAGTGTTGGGGTTTTGATTTCACACATTTATGAAACTGTTTTTCTGTCTAAAGTAATGTAATTCCAGATTTGAGATCTTTGAAATAATAACGTCATATTTTACCCAAGGCAGCCACTTCAGTTCCGAAAACTGTTCTCCCAGCGGGCCCTGCTTAATGATTATGTTATTATTACCCCGGCTTTAGCACGGCTACCTTGATCGTGCGCTCGAGCATTCAAGAATTTTTTTCCTACCGGGTACCCATTCACTTTACCTGGGTTGAGTGCAGCACAATGTGGGTAAATTTCTTGCTGAAGGAAAATACGCCCGGCTGAAATAAGAGTTTTTTGAAAATACAACAAAAGTATGTTACCTGTGAAATCAATCAGTAATCAGACACATTATTTCATTGCATTTCCATGGGAAAAAATCCATTAACCGTTAAGAAATGGCAATTTATGGAATCTATATTTCACAACATAGGCCTACTTTGTTGAGCTGCTCGAGATATCACAGAATGATATCAAAAGTTGAAAATATTATGTTATTATTTAATGGATTTTCACAACTGATTGTTTTCTACCTCTTGAAAACAAATGTGGCATCCGGTTACATTTTTCCTTTAAGGAAACCAGAGGGGAATAAGATACAGAAAAAGAGGGGCAGAGAGCTATAGATGATTCTGAATATCAACAGCAATAGACAGTATCTCAAATGCGTCACTAGCGTAATGATGTGGGGCCATTGGCCCCCCCCCCCCTCCAAAAAAAAAAAAAAACTTCACTACAAAAAAAAATTGTAAGGAAAAATGGGGAAAGGGGTTTGAATATGGTACTATTTTCTTAATATTATGTCAAAATGTATTAAAGAAATATTTACGTGTAAAAGAAATAAAAATGCCCCATAAGCCATGTCTACCCCTAAAATATTTGGCATTACGCGTCTAGAGTACAAAATGATGATAAAACAGGCATAATTATAAATAAAAGAGGATGAGATAGGCATCCATGCAGCCAGAGTATATAAAGGAGCCTAGTAGTCTGCTGCACAAACCTCTCACTAGAGTTCAAGGGTCTGAATGCGAAGCCTACAATGACTTGTGCATTGAAGGCCAGAAAGTTTTATACGTGCTCGTCTTGTGTGAAGACCCACTCGAACAAAGTTTTAAGCAGGGTCTGTGCTTACAGACTAGGAGGTGTCTCATGCATGTCGTTTTGCATGCCCCCCCCCCCCCATCAAAATACCCTGAAGTTATTGAGTTCCGATTTCTAAGTAAAAATAAGTACTAAAAACACCACAAGTGTTAAAAAAAAAACACGCGTCTTGAACGGACATATTACACACATACGTCATTGAAATTTAGAATTAGTTCAATTATTAATGTTTGAACATGTTGGTTAAACAGTGAGTGGTTATACAATTCCTACTGACACGACAATAATAACATAGGTCTATGTTTCATTTGCTGTTTATTTGGTAAAAAATATTTATAGCATCCCCGATCGGTGGACCAAAAAGAATGCGTCAAATTTTATTAAGATCATGCTCTATGGAATTGAATTCGATGAAAATGAATCGGAATTCCCTGTCTGCATAAAAACTTTGGGGAAAAGGGGTTACCATTTTCTTTTCACGTACGCCCACTTCCCGCCATTTAACCATTTTAACGAAGAATAATAATAAATCCCTTTTGAAAGCAACAATCCTCTTCGCTCTGATGACGAAGAAGAATAACCGGTGACTATGTTTGAAGTCCCTGGCTGTGCGCTATTCACTTTCTTCTATCTTCTATTGTGTCTATGGAGAATGAATAGATAGATTTACACAAACAGAGAAGTAAAAAAGATACAAGCTCCAATACACGTCTGTCCGTTTATGTAAACACTTCACAACTCGGAAGTTTTGCCCAGACGTTGAAGTGGATGTCATGATTCAAGTACCACGAGCAAGTTATATACAAGTGAATATTCAAGACGGAATTTAACGATAAATTGGCAGCTCTACGATTCTGAAACTATATTCAAGTGTTCGAAATCTTTCACAGGATTTAATCAATATAGTGCTTATACATTAATCTACGAAATAAAACTGCTGGCTGCAATAGATACACAGCACACCATCTTGTCTCTTGCATAACGTATTTGTTTGATTGAATCCAGTATACAGAGCGGTAAGTTTACATATAGTTCGAATCTTGTATTTGCTTTTTAGTCATCATTAAGAGATGACTATAGTGGAAGGAGTTCGATTTAGTATATCCTATATATTCAGTAATGAACAATGTATACAGGTATACATGTTATTCAAAAGTTATATCCATTATTCATTGTCACTTTCTCTCTCAGATCAATATTCTGAAATAGTTTCACGCATCTCTGTTTTTCAGACTCAGATTACTGTTTAACGAAGGGTGAAGGGTCAAAACGAACGTCAAGGTGTCAAGGTTCTTGACTAAAGAAATTTCTGTGTTTAGGTCAACATACATTTATTTCAAGATACTTCAGAATGTGAAACCAATAAAGGGACCTACGCTATATATTCAGAAGCATCGCTGGATTCGACGAATCCTGGCTGTAAAAAACACTTATGCTAAGGCAGGGTCAACTTATTTCATTACATTATAATTCATATTAATATTTCAGGTGTATATACATGAATGAATCAGAACTGTTCCTCACATCATTTCAATGTTGTTTTTGTTTGTTTATTTCGTGTTGTTCTAGTTAATGTCTACTGTAGCCATGTCGTTTGAATGGCAGCCTATCGTGACTGCACAGCCTCGAGGAAGTATTGAGAGGGTCGACACATCACTCACATCCATTGATCAACAGAACAATGATGTAAATACACATTTGTTTGTCTTATTTGTATTTATTTTCGCGTAAAACACGACATATATTAAATTTGCTAGAGCCCATTTGTGCGGCACTTATATACCCATGCCAAATATTTTGTGGGTCTCTATATTAGGCCTACAATACAAACGTCTTACGTGGTCCAATGATTAAGGCAACAATATCTCGCGCACAAAATTCTTGTAAACAAAAAATAGTGTTTCTTATTACATTTTATGGTCTAGAATTCCCAATATATTTCCTTTTCTAAAAGACAGAAAAGACGATGACATGTCCTAGTGTTTGAAAGCAAGCCAAATAACATCTGCTTATAGGGGGAAAGGAGTGATTAGTATAGGGAAAGTCACGAGACACTCATTTTCATCATAGGACAGAACATTATGCATCAAACACCTCCATCATCATTAAGATTATTGTGAGGATCTTCTCAAAGAAGGGGGATGCGTCATTTAAGTTTTAAATTGAATGGCATAATTCAGCTCATGCAAACAATTAGCTTCATGAAACTTCAGAATCCCAGCCTGTAAGATGTTTATAAGCAAAGCCCGATCGATGGAATACATCAGATTTGAACTATTTCATTCTATACAGGCCTACGGCTCATTCTACTCTGCAGGTTCGTTATTCCGAAAGAATATTCTGAAACACTTAAACTTATATAAACCAAAGATGTTCGTTAATCCAAACATTTTGCAGCATTGACCCGAAAAGAAGAGGTTTGTTAATCCAAACTTTCGATTTTTTTTCGTTAATAAAATACCACTGAGGTTCATCGGCTAAGCTACATCTGTGAAATAACCGTTTTCGTAGTAAACCTTCAGAAAAATTTTTCGGGATATATTTGAACCTTCGGAATATTATAACTTTCGGATTAACGGGCCTGTTGAATGTGACTATAACTGTTTTTTTTCTTCTAGGTTCCTCTCTATCCATGGTTATATCCCAATGGCAAGCGTCGATTGTGGTCTACTGGGTTATTCAGCTGCTCTAAAGATGTAAATACCTGTAAGTGATTCGATTATTCGAATATAATCGTGTCTTGAATTATTCATGTTCTCAGAACCATAAAACTGTATCGCCGCAAAAGCCTCCAGCTATCTTAGTCTGGGCGTCGCCATATGGGGGGGGGCAGTGGAGACCGGACCGCAAATATTTTTTTTATCAAGTAGTGGAAATTTGGAAAAGAGGGGAAAATTATGAAATAAAGTATTAAAAAACGCAATAAAATTAGCAGGGCCCTTGGAACGATTTGGTATAGGGGAGCATATTTTTCAGCATATTTGAAGATACAAAAATCGTTCTGGATAAATTCTAGAAAGTATATTGTACTATACCATGGCACTCGAAAATCTAAGAAACATTCATGATTGTTTTTAATTCACTTATGATTAAACTCTATATTATGATTTTTCTTGTTTTTTGTGTTTCCGGTTTAAAAAAAACAGGTTTAATGGGGACGTTTGTACCATGTCACATGTGTTTCATAGCCTCATCAATGGGTGAAAGTCTGCTAGCAGGGACGTGTGTTCCATTCTCTAACCTTGTCCTTAGGACATTACTCAGAGGGCGACATAACATTGAGGTGAGTTTAGCAACTGTCTATATTGTTTCAATTACGGAGGGCGGTGAACATCTTTAGACCCATCAGGGCCCGCATGAGGGGAGCCAGAAATCAAGTGGTGGATTAGGGGGGGGGGGACGCAATATTAAATGTCCCCCTACTATTTTTGGTCTTTCTTGATGGAAAGAAATACATCATTAAAAATTGAAATAAAACATGTATTTTGGACGAGATGACTGACCTTACTTTTTGGGGGATTACTTTTTTTTTTCGTTTCTTTTTTTTTTGCTTGTACAGTTTATTTTGGTCGAAATGACCTTACATTTGGGGGTGGTAACATTTTTTTTGCCTGGTCCCCCTACCTTTGGAGAGAGATCTCCGCCCTTGCATACCCTCCGCGAAAATAAGATTGAAAATTATAGAAAAAAAGTTTGGACGCAATGGTATCAAGAAAGTGTGGATTTATGAATTTTGTTGTCGACCGTTGCTTGTCACACACCTATAATTTGGGAAGGAAAGGTGGACCTGTTATGGTCTCTAGGCCTGAGTTCATGTATTACCGTCTGATATTTTTTTTTTCGAATTCAAACTTGATGATTCTGGGAAATGCCAATTTGGGGGGAAATTGGAGATTTAGATTCGGTAAATTTGTTTTGAGCTGTTGAAACAACATGCACCACATTGTATAATGCCATTATTCACTTCAAGTTGATCTTTTAAATAGCACATCATAAAATAATGATGGTCACCATCACCACGTACCACCGCCACAAACAACATCATTATCATCCGTTGTTGTTTCTAATTGTTTGTATTTGAATTCTGCAGGGTTCTGTAATGAATGATTGTCTTGTAACCACACTGTGCCCATGCTGTGCTCAATGTCAGCTAGCTAGAGAGATCAAGATGATACAGGATGGTGATGCGTTACCATAGCAACCAAACCAATCTTGGTGAAAGTTACCAAAGACCATTTGACATCTGCATTGTTTTATCACTATTTACATACTCTATTGTATAGTGATATCTTTGATAGGCCTATCATTTTGGGCAATAGAGTAAACATTTTCTCTATATGGTCTAGAATGGATCAGATGATCTAACGATGAAAACATGAAAATGAAGAA
Organism: Lytechinus variegatus; assembly: GCF_018143015.1. Lineage (NCBI taxonomy): Eukaryota > Metazoa > Echinodermata > Echinoidea > Temnopleuroida > Toxopneustidae > Lytechinus > Lytechinus variegatus. The sequence continues at coordinate 83,118,739 of NC_054741.1, forward strand.
CCCAGACTGAGGGTACAGGAGGGTGACATATTATATTATGTGAAACTGTAATTGGCTCACAACTATTTATTCATTAGTTATTAATATCTAATCATGGATGCTCATGAAGGAGTTGATCGTTGAATGAGAGTCTCAGTATAATCACTGTTAGAAAACGAAAATAAATATCAAATGCCTGCTACAAGTATTTGCCAACAAAGCAAAGATTTCTGTTCCACTTGAGTATTGTTTCTTATTTGTCTGTAACTTTTTAAGCTCTTGAATCAGATAGGACATAATATTTGCAATTAGAGTTTCACTCGTGCATGAGCCTTGATGCTTTCAATAAAGTCCTGTAAATATCTACACCTACAATATAATATATTTATATTCATTTTGATAAAACAGTTTCTATTATATAAAATGAATGATTAATGAAAATCGACTCGATCATACAATCTCAAAACCCTTTGCTGAAATTTGCATATAGATAACATATTTCAGAGGGAAGAGCATACACATAATATGGTTGTTTCATTTATATTTATATATTTGTATTTTTCATGTCAGTGTCGAACGGTATAAGATTGTGCGGTGTGCACTGTAGGCTTTCTTTTTCATACAATACAATTGTTTTTTCAGTTTTATTTCAAATTGAATTTGTCTAAAATCTAGTATTATAAATGTCGGTCTAGGGCGTCTTTTTCAGCATGGATTATTATCAAGATGAATGTCTATATTCATAGAATGTTTTACCTGCCGTTGGCCCAAAATTCAAACCGCCCTCCCCTCCGTTTGTATTATGTCATTTTATTCTCTTAATCATGGTAGTATTATATATCACATGAAGTATGAAGGGTCATTTTTTTAGTCCGGTATCCGTAAAAAAATGTCATAGTTCAATGGAAAACTTTGACTAAGTATTTTCTTTACTCATGTATGTAGTCGAGAAATCGGTTGTGGAAACCAACGTTTAAGCTATAGGAGCGGATCCATTGCAGAGGGTGCACAATATTATTAGGTAGGCCACATGGTGAGAATGAGTAGGCCCTTGGGCCCGTTGCAGAAAGAGTTGCAATCAATCGCAAATCATGCGTAACTTGATTTTCAACCAATCAACAGCGCGCATTTGAGACTTGCAATTGATTTTTTGACTTGCGTTTAAACGCAACTCTAAAAATCATGCGCAACTTGATTTTCAACCAATCAACAGCGCGTATTTGGGACTTGCGATTGATTTTTTGACTCGCGTTTAAACGCAACTCTTTCTGCAACGGGCCTGGTTTGAATACATTTTTTTCCTTTTTCACTGAGAAAATATCCGAATTTGAAGTGATGACCTTTTTTTCTCCTTTCACAAATAATATCTGTGCCCCCTCCAATTAAAAAAAATCATGGATCTGCCCCTGGGATAAAGATGTTTTCTTCAGGTTGTTATTCTTGCCCTTGGTTTGTAAATAATATTATGATGTATTAAATGTGATATAATCGTAACGAACCTCTTGCTGTATCATTTTGCTTCATGTGTAAAATAACAATTGTATATAATAATCAATGAATGCAAGAAAAGTTGTTTATTCTGTTATTTATTTCTGATGAGCTGCCTGAAAAAAAATGAAGTGATAATAATGGTGTTGAGAAAGATGTAGAAGTTAGAAAGACGAGAGAGTTGGAGAGAGGTAGTATGCATGAGAGAGTAAGCTTTACCGTTTGATCAACGTTTGAACTTGATTTTCTTTATGATTGTATAGGCGTACTGACTATTGACCAGAAAGGGACATTTCAAACATATTTCATAATTGAAATTGATAGTATCTCAGTGAACAAATAATTAGAATGGGAACCGAAACCTCTTAATTAATCATTATATTTACTTAATATTGTAATTTTAAGCAGTTATATTGTTGTTGTCATTTGTTTATTAAAGAAAATTATCAAATGCAAGTACAATACAGGAGTCAATGAATGTTATTGAACAGTTTACTAAGCATATATAACACAGTAAATGGGAATTTGCATTATTATACCAGGTTTTGTCTGGTATCATAGACAAATGCAATACCTTATGTATATCTGTATATAAAAAAGAAAACGTTAAGATGTTGTATTTAATGATTTGCTGAGAGAGAGTGGTGCCTGAGGTAAAGAAGGGAGGGGGAGAGAGACAGAAAGAGGGAAGCATAGGCGGATCCAGGGGAGCCGAAGGGACCCCCCCCCCCAACCTAATGGCGGTGCAAAAAGAAAGACAGAAAATGGGAAGAAGGGAAAAAGAGAAGAAGATTCAGCGCTTAAACATGTCCATTTCAAACTTTAGAATTCAATATCTTCGCTATATGAAATTTCCAACATTTCTCTCAGTGAATTTACTCTAAATATTCAGATATAAATATTTGCAGCCTGGAGCACCCCATTAAGTCTGAAAATCAGAAGTTTTCAGCTTGGGATTTTGCGCTCGCATCAGTTATCATAGTCATGATCACGATAAGTGCTGTAATGTGCAGTTTTGAAGCTCGCGCTTCGTGTTCGCATCCATACAATTAATGCTTAGAACGTCCAGTATTATTTTCAGCTCGCTCTTTGCTCTCACATCAATTATTGTATTGATACCTGTTCGTCATAAGTGCTTAAAATGTGCAGTTTTCTTAAGAAGGGGGTTCGAAAGGGATTGCAATCTTGATACAGCAAATACGGCGACCTGAAACGTTTTATCTCCTCTTTACTTTTTTTTTTCATCTCCCTCCTTTAATAAGATTTGTTTCTCCCTTGCCCTTTTTTTTCTTTTTCTCCTTTTTAAAGATGTACTTAAAAGTTCTACTTATAAATGGCCCACTAAAAGAGCTAACAGCAACTTCGGCTTTTAACGGTCGATCAGGGAAACTTGTGCTATACCATCCTCCCACCCCCGATGAACAACATCATATATACAACCGGTGGTCGACGCCTAGCTACGCCCCTCCCCTCCCCCTCTCCAACACCGCTGTGTTTTCTTGTTTTAAGATATCAATCCATATTTCAACATTCCATATCTTATTTAATTGTTCGAAATAGACATTAAATTAAATACTCCGATAATTTGCTTTGCCCAAATGATAGCGGGCCCGGCAGCCGCTGCATGTGCAGCGCCAGATTATTTATTGAATTCATTCATCACAACATTCGAGTAACATAATACAAATAAGATGGTACACCGTAGATGTTTCAACATTCATTTGACTCAATAAAAATGAAATAGGCCTATCAAAGATCAAGTCCATGATCCCAGAAAAATGTGGATTTGAATCATTTAAGAAATATCAAGCAAGCCTTCCGCTGACAATTTCATCAAAATCGGATGTAAAATGAAAAAAAAGTTTTATATCATTTTAAAGCTTCGCTTATAATTTTTCACTAAATACCTATATGCAGTGACATCATATATGCAAATGAGAGAGTCGATGATGTCACTCACTATTTTTATTTATCAGTCCCCTCATTTACATACTGACCAGGGTGTGTATATTACTGTTTGGTGAAATTATTAACGAAATCATGTCATAGCGTTCTTATTTTAACTCCGATTTTGATGAGTTTTTCAGTGTTATGCTTGTTGAATTTTGCTCCTTTTATTCAAATAAACTTTGTGTTGAGGCGGACTTGTCCTTGGCGTAACATCGTTCATTATCTTTATTTGAAATCAAACTGATTTGTACTATGGAATTCATAACTTCCTTGTACTGGATGAATTAAAAACAAAGTGACAAAATGACACAAACAACAAAAACAAATAAACAACAACCTTAACCCCCCTGAAAATATAAACATCAGCAACGCACAAAACAAAATGAAACAAAGGTAAAGAAGATGGGAGGGGGGCGACACGAAACCCCGATACGAAACACAGGATCTAGGAGGAGTCTATGTATAGCGGCACATCAGACGGGCCAAATAGCAAGCCCGGCAACACCTTCCCTCGCCCTCGGGCTCCCCCTTTCTTAAAAAAATAATTCTGAGAAACAATCGAAATTCCAACTTCGATAGAATTAACACGACAGTCGACAAGAGAGGGCATCATAATAAATACAATTTTGCTTCTCACGAGACTGTACTCCGTTCTTTTCGTAAGATCCAATATGCCAGCACTACTTACGAGGTCATGAATTGAGCACTCTCTCGGGTCATCCTTCCGCCATATTCCGTTTAGTCGATAAAAGTAGATGGAAATCGGTAAGTTGAACTATTAATTTTTCGCTTTGAATAAAACTCTTGAAAAATTATATGATATAAATGCATAGGTTTCAATGTACTCTATCTTAAATTCTAGTAAATAATTCTTTTAAGGTGTTAAAAAGGTGTTTATTTCAATAAATTCACAAGTGACTTCCCCATAGTACTTCGCTCTACTGCTTGCGGTTTTACACAGATCTGTGTTGTGCAATTGTGTTGATGTTGTGAATGGAAGCGATCAGAGAATCAAAACCAAAATCTGCCCCACCCCTCTCACACCCCCTGGCATTGTGTTGCTGTTAGTAATTATAAATATTGGTCCCGAATAATGTTTGTTTGGTTTCCATCGTGACATTTTATATAGAATTAAGCAGGAGATATTAGTAGTAGGCTCTGTCAATCATGGCAATATTTTTTGTTCCATCATCACCATCTCCTCCAGGCTTCATTCTGTAAATTTTCTGAGTGATGATGATCATTCATACTCATAAGTTTTCTTGGGAATTTGGGAGTTTACATTTCAACGTTATATCATGTGCAGATATGAGATCAGGTTTTAACCCTGTAGATCCAGGCCTAACGTTAACTATTTTACTACCGCTGTCGATCATGACATGGAAATAGTTTATCACGCCCTGAAATCATTACTTGGCTTTGCTTTGGATTCTGTCTTTACTGTAAAAGTAACAAACAGAACACAGACCTAGGAGACCCTATTAGTTTCTAATTTCAATCTACATTGTAGATCTGAGTAATTTGTTATAGGCTCTCTTTTTTTTAACTGAAGTTCTGTGTTCAATTTCTTTTGCAAAGAATAGCTTTCCAACTATAACATTAATGTATACATGTACCGTATATGTGTTTCAATTGCAATTGTCCAGGCATTGTTTCCACTTCCAGAATTCTTGAATCTTGATATTCTAGGAAATTTACTTTTCCAGGAAAGGTTCGGGAAATTGAATACTTGCCCAACCACTTTTGAGTAATATTAATACGGGGCAAAGTAGGCAGCTGGCCTGGCTGTTTTTTGTTTTTTAATGTATTTCGGAGATTATGGATGAAGGAGAGTCATTCTAATTGGTTGTGTTGATAACTACTAAAGTATACCCAGTTGTTGTGTGTCCAGACAGGTTGTTTGCCTGGACGATCAATTTTAGAAAGTCATTTGAAAAAATTTACAAGCGAAGTTTTATCAATTTTCAACACAAAATGTTCGAACAAAACAGAAGATGATTACAACTATTGAATTCATATTTTTTAGTGTAATCCAAAGACAAAAAAGAAGGCTTCAAAAATAAAAAGTGTCCGGACACCCGACCTCCCATCCTACTCGTGTTGCTTAATTTGAAATTCCAAAATCATTACTAGTATTTTATGTTTGGTCTTGCATAAAATTTGAACTTGAATGTACCTCTTTAGATAATAGGAATTTCTTCTTTTTGAAAAAAATAATATATGTATCCTTCTCTGTAACTTTTTTAGAATGTCTGTAAAAAGGGGCATTTTACATGAAGTTCAAGACTTCATTCTGAGGGACTATCACTTTCAGTTTATAAAAGTGTCCATGTAGTATCTAGATAAAGGCCTGGATAGTCAGTGGATACATTACATGTACATGAAGAATGTTTTTGTTCTTGCAAAATTAATTTTTTTTTTTTTCAATTTCTGTTTTCTGTGAGTTACTAATTTAAAATCATGTGTGAACTTCAACACCATATTATGCATGATTTCAATCATCGCATGATTACAATGAGATCAGTTAATTCTTCAGCATACAATTTTATTAGTTGCAACTTCATATTTTTTGTTAAGTTATTTGTGTAGTGTTGTGTACATGTATCCTTGGTTTCCAGGAGGATTTCATTTACCAGTTTTATTGACATGATGATAATGGATGCACTTCACAGAAAAAAATCTTTAATTTAGAGCTAAGAGCTTGCAAGGTGAACAGGCATACATGTACAATGTTGTAATTGTAAAATCTTCACTGATCACAAGTTTAATTTGGTCTTGAGATATCACTACTTTGTGTAATCAATGCAGTGTTTGAAGCTTATGAATTTGTGAGTTTGATTGCTTGTTTATGTGAACATGTATATATACGTATGTACTTTTATGTCTGAGGTTTTACTGTACATATGATTCTATAAAAGACAGTAGGTACTTTTTTTTATAAATTACATCATAAAATTATTCAATTTGGCATTTACAAAAGAAGCCAATACATTTAGGACTACTTGGATGATTTTTTTGTGTGTGTGTGAAGTGATCTGATCAGAAGTGCAGATAGACAAGGGTATTGCATTATCAATGTAAACTGAATGTATAGTACACTATACATATTAATATACACACTGCATTTCACTGTGTGGTCTGCAATTTGGGGGAATCCCCTACCGAATCAAAATAATTCTACACAAAAATATGACCTTCCACCTAAAATCCACAATACGTTATCCAAAATAAGATTTTATTTTTAAAGGTTTGAAAAACTGTAACAGATCTCAAGCTTTTACTGTCTCTGTCATCAAAATTTGTCAACAATAGTCAACACACAGTATCTGTATGTGTATAAGTACAAAGTACCTCCGGTACTTCAGTAGAATATAAGTTAGAGCTTCAAAGAAATACAGAAAAGATGTTTCAAATTTGGGTTCACTCATTGTGGCATGTGCATATTGTGCACTGCAATCTGGGTTGAACATGCAGCCCCCCCCCCCTAAAAAAGGTGTAAAACTCCACCCTTTTGGTTGTGCCTTTGTATTTTTTAATAATATTTTGTTTAAACTAAAAGGGAATTTTTATATGAAGTAATGATGATTTGTTTACATAAGGCCCCATGTACATGTACCAGAGCATGTCTTGTTCATGTCACACAAGATGGGGAATCCCCAGGGGTAATTTTCCTGAGCTTTGTATAAAGGTTGTATAAACGTTTGGGAACACTGATACTTCATAATATTTCAAAGTTTGAGGAAGTGATGATACATGTACAGACCATTTGAAATTGTAACAGGTATATTCAGTGCACATTTACCACTTCTGGAATGGATCTACAAATTCATGTACTGCAGCTGTACTGCTTTTAATGGGATATAATGCACTAAAATCACAGTTGAAATACTGGTTCAGGTAAAGAAACTATTCTACATGTACATTCTATTAAAAGGCCTGTATGACTGTCTTTTGCATACTGTTTATAAAATTAGAATAGAATAACAATTCAAAGTGAATAATAGTAAAGGATTTTTTTTTAAATTGATTTGATCGATTGTTTTTTTTTTTGGGGGGGGGGTGGACGTAGAGTCAGTGTTACATGTAATCCCTGTACAGTGTCCATGCACTGTACACACATACATGTACATGCATGTATGATTGAAGTGTAATCACGTCTACTGTAGGCCTACATAATGATACAAGGCATTAAACTCAATGTGTGACAACAAATTGCTTTTGCTGGTATGTTGGCATATAATGTCTTCTTAGTGGTTCTTAAAATCGTATTGGAGTACCGGTAGTTTTAAAAGCTTGAATAAATTGGTACATTTGTAGCAAATTTTTTCAAGAAATTTGGCTTTCACTGTCATAATGGCCTTGAATGACTGTGAAGAAAACATTGATGAATGTAGAAGTTGTGTACACGTAAACAATGAAGCATGACCTACTTTCAAATAAAAACAATGTCTTATTTTGATATATACATGTACTGCAGTGAATACCTGATATGTACATGTACATGTATGAAACCTGAAGAAGAAGTGTATTTGATATTACATGTACATATGTATGAACTGTGAAGGTATTTTGATTGATGATATACTACCTCAGCTGATGGTCACTAGGCATTGTGATTGATGATACAGCCTTGTATTGATACAGTTTTGTCTGGTACATGTAGTCTACTATTACCAGCCTCCAGCATGATCTTTTGTCTGATCAAGGAGATATATCTTTTATCTGATTGTTATTGATTTCAGCATGGACTGGGATTTCAGGGTCTGTAGTTTGCATTAGTAATAATAAGATACAGGTGCATATTAAAGTCATTTCTTCATTGCTTAATCTGATGTGAATGTCTTTTACACAAAAAGGGGGGAAAAAGAAAAGAGAATAGATGTGTATCCGAAGACGAGAATAAAAAAGAGCAAAATTTGATTAGCCTTATTGCATGTCTGTAGGTTGGCATGAGAGAACATTCCTGTGCTGTATAGATTACATTACAGTGAGGAGACGTTGCTTTATAATATAAAACTGCTGACCAAGAAAAGGAAAACTGAATGTGAGAGAAACTTGTATGTAGGGGAGATCGGGGTTAGTTGGAACGCAGGGTAAGTTGAAACATTGTAATTTTCTTTAACACCTGTAAAATAAATTTATGCTATACTGCCCTCAATTTATTACTCTTAATAATTCAACACTGTTTTATTTATACCAATAAATTGAGGGCAGTATTGCATAAATTTATTTTACAGGCGTTAAAGAAAATTACAATTGAACTAAACACCGCGTTCCAAGTTCCAACTAACCCTAGTCTCCCATACTTGTTAAATTTACATTTTGCTCCGTCATTATAATCTCTTTTTTCAATAAAGATGATACTTTGTTTATACAATTATGTCAGACAGATTCACTATAAATTATCAAAGCGAACTGAATTTTTCATGTTCATATCATCCTTCCTATTCAGGTATTGAGACTTTCTTGAAACCAGCTTCGTCTACCTCCTTGCTGGGCTAATGCCAGCCAAGGCAGGATTACCACCTAGTGTAAACAAGCTTGCCTGAGGAAAGAGATCTCTCAGCAATCCTGAACTGGATACCTGTCTCACTGCAAGTTGCGTTCACACTTCGTGGAATACATTCATAGTTTCATACCTTCAGAAGCATCTCTGAACTATAGAGCAGTGGCTGTTGGAATAAACCTTGTACTTGAAACTTTATCATTGAGAAGGTTGGCTGTAATCTTGCAAAAAGAAATAGCTAGAGAAAAAAGGGTGCAGAATTTGTCTGCACCCTACTCTGTGACAATCTGTGTAGGCTCTACAACTTTGATGCATGTAGGAGACAAGTGAATTGTCATATTCACACAGTTTTCACCAGGGATTGATGCCATGCATTGCTTTGAGTGAACTTGAACTTCATATACGTACCAGTCCTGCCATCATATTCCAAAGGAATTTTATTGAACTTAACACTTGCTTCTCTCAGTATCTCCAACCAAGTCAAAAACTTTCTTTAAAGGAGGATTATTCTTTATAAGGCGTGATATTCGGAACACTTTGCCTTGATACTTTGCAGAGATAATTCACTCACAGCGCTATGGTAAGTAATGTTTACTAATATCTAATCTTGTTTTAGAATGGATGGCATACCGGAATATGTCTGATGTGATCAGATACTTGTATCAATCTATCCCCATTCTAGTGTTCCATTGAAAAAAGTAATAGGAGCTTACATCGTTGCACGCACCACGAACTGTCCTCTCTGCGCAGATACAGTGCGCCATCGCACCTCACGATTTCACCATGAACCGTCCTCTCTGTTACAATGCCCACTGTGGTGTAAATAATTCACTTTAAAGATACGGGATGAAACTTTGGAACCTGAACTATCGAACAAAGACACCGGTAAATAATTTGCCCTCCTTGTAGGTGCACTTATTGCTTGTTTAAAAAAAACTTTTTTTAATGCGTTCTCTGCAAAACTAACTTTCGCATCGAAGTGCGCAGAGAGGACGGTTCGTGGTGCGTGCGACGACATGTATGAAATTCATGATGATTTGTATGATTTATCTGAGAGTAAAACTTGCAGTATTCACATCTTAACTTTCTCACCAGCACATTCCGGATTAAAACAAATCTGACATGACTGCAGCCTTTATGCAGTATAGTAATACTTATAATTAATGCTTAATCCTACATGTACATGTCAATGTTCATTGTAAAAGTCAAGAAGCCTCTTTTGATTCTTGTGATAAAAAATCAGTCTTTTCTTGTATCAATGAAACAAAAAGTGGCATTCAATAAACTAGATTGAAAAAAAGAAAAGAATGGGATTAAAAATGTGAAATCTGGACCATTTTTGGTGTGCTTTTTTGTGCCTGAAAATTCCTATACTTCCTAATCTAGGGATGTAAGGCCTTGTTTATTTCCTCTTCAAAGTCCTAGGCAAAGTTTTGATTTCAGAGATATAAAAAGCATCAGATACATTGTATGAAGGAAGTTTGATCAGGAAATAACTACCTTTATTAAGCTTGTTCAGTAGAAATGACTTATTGACCCATTAATTCTGACCTAATTTCATTCTAAACTTGCAAATGGAGGGACATAATTTTCATTGTGATAGTACAAACATGTTTCCCTGGGATTCTGATTCCCAGGATACTTTGATGTGGGTTTCACTATTTACAAATTGTTATGTAAATTCATTTGTTGTTGAGTGAAGAGTACATTCTAAGGTAGAATTAGCAAGTGACTGCAGTTAATGTATAGTACGTGACTTGGAATTGAATTTTAGGTACAGTACATCTGTTCACTTTGTAGGAACATGAATTAATTGAAGTAAGGGTGTGTTCAATGTCGGTTTCCAAATTTAAACGGCAACATGGATCATGATTGAAAACGTGATTACAAAGCGCAAACGTAACGAGAAACATAGGGTATGTTCAAGATTCCCCATTGTAAAAGTAAATGTCTTTCAAATCATGATTCAGAGAAAAATTTAATCGTCGAAAAGATTTGTTGTAAACTCGATCAGCTTAAATTTACGACCTTGAGCATCGCAAATGTGACATTGAACACCATTGCGTTTTGAAACATCTTTAAATTTGCTCTCATAGAGGAAGCCTATAAACAGGTGCAAGAACTTACTTTTCTTGTGATGAGTTGCTAACGAAAGTGGGAAATTTAAAGACGATGAATACATGAATAGCTTTATATTTTCGTCACTGAACGATGCATCGCTGATCGTTTTTGCATTCGGTGTTTTGGAATTGAGTTTTCAATCATAATTCTTCTTGCTGTTCAAATTTGAAAATCGACATTGAACACAACCCTAATTGTTAAAATCTAAATTTTTAGTTGAAACAAAAGCTTGACTTCATGAAAGAGAGAAATCATTTACATGTAACAACTGCTTGCTGTACCTTTACTTCGTCAAAAAATGCACTTTCTTTGTAATGGTTCTAGATTTCTGAGTTTTTGAAGTTTGTAAGCATTTAATTACAGTACTAAATGTGCAACAAATGATGCAGATGATGTTGAATGGTATTACAAGTACCTATATTTTGTAGCAATTATCCATGTGATAAAACAAGATTGTTTACTTTATTTTCTTTGATGAAGGCTGAGCCATTAGAAGAATTGGACAGCTTGGTCCATGTCAACCCGAGTGAAGCGTTCCCGAAGCGCCCTCTACATAAGGATAACCCAGCTTTAGAATGCCCCTTCCCTGAACTGTGTGGAGAGAGTATAGAGTTCATTGGAGAGGCCTCTGATGGTGCTGTCATTGTACTCTCCAACTACAGGCTTCACATCTGCTATGCTAAATCATTTGTCAATGTAAGTATTTTCTAATCATTTCTAATCAAGAGATAGCAACATGTACCTGTTCAAACCGATGACAGAGCTACATGTATCTGTGTGTAAAGACTTACGGAAGGAAAGTCTTTTAATCTGAAAGGATTTGGTTTGGTTTTATTCATGATTTAAAAAAGATGCATAAATATAAACAAAATAAACAATACATGATCAAATAATCAGGTCTATACAATATAACAGTAATTAAACTTAACAATGCATGTAATACAAAATTATATATGGCAGGGATAGACTCATTTCAGATTGGCTATTAATAGCCAATCTGCCCTTCCCCGAGCCCCTGAAGATAAAATAATTAAATCAACATTATAATGTGAAAAAATTATTAATAAATACATATAGAACAAATTATTGTAAAAATGTAAAGAATTGATGAACTTGCGGTGCAAGATCACATTACCCCCCCCCCCCAGACAGTCGTAACATGAAACCATCATTACATTTTACCAGTTATTTGCAAAACTTCTTTTTTTAAAAAGTTGTTATTAAAGTTTTTGAATGTATAGGTAAATTGTCATATATTTTTTCACAACGATACTGAAATGAACGTTTGCATTTTTCAGTATTAGGTTTGGGCAAGACAACTTGATTACCTTTCCGAGTATGGTATCTTGATGTCTTAAAAATAACTTGTTTGTTTTTAAAAGGGGGAATAGAAGAGTTACCCCATTCATCTGGTTAACTTCTCTTAATGATATATCATATGTTTGAGAAGGAGATTAGGATGGGATCAGGATTACATGTACATGTAGGATTAGGACTGTTGAGTTTTACATGTAGGTCTGCACTTTAATAAAAACCGGGATCTTGAATGGGAAAAATCAAAGTCTGCAGAATGTATGAAGTTGTAGCGGATCATCTGTGGGAAAGGTACATTTCATGTATGGCAAAAAGCATTATAAGGCACTCTGCTTTATATTATGTAGCATTCATTAGCCCAAAATTGTTGTGTGTTCCATTTCTTGAAATGGCTGAAGTCTTTACTCGTATTATGAAATCACAACACATTTCCAGAGCGCATGAACTTTGATTGACATTTCCCAGCTCTCTATTGGACAGACATGCTTGTTTATTTTCTCTCAGTTGAGCAGCAACATGATTGATTAAATCCTAACAAGCTCTTCATATAAACAACAGTAAAGCTACCTGTGTACATGAACATGTAATTGTAATCTACATTGTCTAGCTTCTTGTTTGCTAATCTGACCTAAATAATACATGTATATAGGCCCTATCGGATCTACATGTATTCTAACCCCTTCTGTTATTTTTTCAAGTTTATATATTCATTTGATGTACATGTATTTCTCTAAATACCTAGTTCATTGTACTCTTTGATTTGATAGAATAGGGATGTGGGAAATGTTATCAGTGACAGGTTACCCCAGGCCATTGATAATGAAATGGAAATATTTTTATCTGTCTTGATTCAAGTATTTTCTTTTACCTGGTAAATAAAGCCTTCACTGTATCAATATTACTGATGATTCAATTGAATGCACATTTAATTGAAAGAAATATGTTATCAGAATTTCCATGAAAAGTCTTTTTTAATACTTGTGAAGTTTTAAAGTAAAAAAAAAAAGTTTTAAAGTAAAAATTGTGTTAGGCAGGCCTACATGTATACATGTACATGTAGGACCTACTGTTTCAAGTTCAAAAAAGTATTTCTCACATTTTTATAACAATTTTGATGTTTGATTTTATTGAAAAATGTATGCCTGCCTGATATTTACAATGGAGTACATGCAGTCATGCACATACTGTATCATTCTTGGTAAATTGTAATGTCAGGATTACTGGAAACAGATCGTAATTCACCCGCAAGGTTTCTCATCTAAACCACCTGTGAGTTTCACAGTGGATACATGTAGGCCCTAATTATTATGAAACTAAGATTATCAGTAATTCGTCCAACCACATCATTTCTGTTGAAATGTTGACATTTAAATTGTACATGTTGGTATAGGCCTACATGAAGAGTGTATCATGTAACTTGTTATTTGTATGTAGTTTATGATGTCTGCCTGTCTATTGTATACTAGACTAAAACATTGAATGAATATCTGGCCATTGTAGTGTTTTAAAGCGGTTTCATGCCATTTGCCCTGTGACAATATCTCTTCTGTAAATTCCACTCACTACTGTAATTGATGACTAACTTCAACCCTGGATTTAAAACTGACACTACATGCATATGATACATGTATCTTACCCAACCAAACATGTACATGAAACCCTATTGCAACCCTTTATGTAACTAAGCCCAGAGCAAGTGTGTCACTCACCTTGAGAAGAGCTTGCTCTGGGGAGGTAATGTTTAGATTTATAATGTTAATAATGTTAATAGGATAATAACCTAAGTAATAAGACCATGAATGAGATGGTGACTCTGAATTTTTCAGATTGTTTTACAGTAATAGGCTATTACGTTGCAGGTACAAGTATATACTACCCTCTCTTGTACATGTTGATTTCAAATATGTACATGTACATGTATGTATAAAGGAAAAAGAAATATAGTAGACCTTGGCAATTTCATGCTCCAGATATTAAAGCCAATAATTTACTTGAGATCAAAATTTTGATTCTATTTGCTTTGTGAAATTACATGCTGAACATTTATAGAATTTCAAATTGCACAGCAAATACATATTAATTGAAGCATATAATCCCTTAAAAGTACACTCCATTTCAAGGGAATGGGCCTATTAAAGTGGGCGTGTCTCACAGGTTTTTATCAACCTTGTTCATATGCAGCAACAGTGTAGATCAATAATTTCAGGTCAGCATGAATCATCCAATACTGTAGAATCCCTTTGAACTTTTAGTATGGTCTACTACATACATGTACATTTATAAAAATATACTTTTGCAAAGGTACAGTATGTGCAGACATAGATGCGGATCCAGGATTTTCAAAGGGGGGGTGGATTTTTTTTTACCGGTAAAGTTTGACACCCCCCTAAAAAAGTTTTCACTACCAAATCAAGGTCATTCTGGGAATAATTTTACGAGCAAAAAAAAAAAAGTTCCTGATTGTCTATGCATGACATATTCCATTAAAAAAGATTTTTTTTGCCTTCCAAAGGGGGGGGGGTAGCACTGGCTGGATGTGCTCCCGGATCCGCCACTGTGCAGACACTAATAATTTGCTTCAACTTATGCATTTTTATTGTCTTTTGTGCTGAAAGTTGTCAGTACAGTATTACATGTAAGTACTGTAGATACTGTTCGGCCTGGTATTCATGTAGTCATCTTTCTTGAAAACTTTTAGGCCTATTGCTTGAAGTTTGATATTGCTTAGGTTTTGAAATGTTTCTTCTCTGTCTGTTACCCATGAAATGTTAGTTGTTCGAGTCAGGATTATGGGAAAAACAAACTTCCATTTTCAGAGTTGGAGTCTGTGATTGTCATTGTATAAACACTCCTCTTTGACCTCTGGACTTCAGTATCTGTCTTGAGATTGTGTCTCATGTCTAGAAGTGTGAGCTCAAGCTCATGTTCTTTATAAAGGGGAAGTTTACCCTAACAAAGAGGTTATTGTAAAAATAGTAAAAAAATAATAAAAGATATTGCTGAAGGTTTGTGAAGAATCCATCAAAGAATAAAATATCATTAGAATTTTGATTAGTTGATTTGTGACGTCATACACTTTTTGTGAGCAGCTTTCCTACATATATGTCATTTTCTCAGAAAATGAAACATGGTTTTTACTGTGCCTTCAGTATATTGATAGAGAAATCATTTCACACCCGTTCCCAAAATAAAACGTAAATTAGTCATTGCGAACCATTAAAAATTTGAAATTTATTCATTTTATATTACATAACATATATGGGGCAGCTGCTTTTTTAAGATGTCACAAATCCAAAACTTGAAATTCCAATAAATTTCTTAATAATCTTCAATGGATTTTCCTCAAATCTTCACCAATATTTTTTTCAATTTTTTTTCTGCTATTTTTACAACATATTTTTTGTTAAGGGTGAACTTCCCCTTTAAGATGGGTATAAATTTAGAATCATGATTGGGATCTGTAGAAATCTTTTAAACTTAACGTTGCTGGAATTCACGATTTTAGGATGAAACTGTTTGCTACAATGCATCTTCTCAATGTCAAATGCACAGTTAACATGAATCTATACACCCTAATACAGTACACCTAGATCAGTTTGATTACAGTCGATTTGTAGAGCTCTGCACATGCGATCATGACGTTTTCATGTCACAGCAAATTTTAGTGTTGCAAGGTAAACTGAAGTTCATTCAGTGACTCACTGATTCAAATTTATAATGTATCTGTGGGTATAAACCATCCATCTGGCCAGCCAATGAAACATGAGATAAACATGTTAGAGCTTGAGAGTCTCGTGTGAACACAACTTGTTCATGTCAAAGCCATTCTGAAGTCTGAGGAGTTCTGAGCTGTGTCAATATTTGACTAGGTTACATTTCTACTTTCTGTACTGTACTATGTAAACTCCAAAGTGCATGATGCCTGGAAGATTTGGTTGTTGTCAGAATATGTGGTTGTGTTTTTATATGGTAAGGACCTTGTTCATTACATGCCTACAATCTCTGGTTACAAGAATGCTAGTTTAAGAAATATGCTCAGGTATTTGAATAAGAATTAAATCACCAAAGAGACTTAATTAGAATTTAATACATATATACACTGTAGGTTTTTATTTTTTTCCTTTTGTAGTTTTCATACAAATTAAAGGGGTAATTAGGCTAAAAATTATAATTTTTAAGTAACATCAGACAAGACAAATTTGAATTGAACAAGAAATGCCAGTTAGAACTTACATGTACATTACATTTTCACTGTGGAGTGTTGTGGCCCAGTGGATTAGTCTTGTATCATAGCAGATAATAGTAAAAAAAAGAGACTCTCTATGTGCTCTACAAAATGTATGTATATTAACTTTTAACTAAATTATACATTAAACCTAATTTAAATTATTCAATAAACCTAAACCTTAAACCTGAAACGTGTCATACAAATTTGAACAAATTAAACCAATACACAAAAGTTACATAATTAATGAAAAGATACAATATTTAACAACATACTACCAGTATATCAAAGTTTATAAACATTATTTGAAAATAAGTGAGTTTTAATAATAGATTTAAATATAGAGAAGGATGGTGCAGTTCAACGGTAGAGAATTCTAGAGTACTACAGGAACAGATAGGGAAAGGGCTCTTTGACCATAGTGTATGTACAATGTACATGTATAAAAGTAAGACACTTTGTTCTAGAAAATTGACATGTACATGTGCATTGTAGGCTTTGAGTGAGCTAGTTATGAAGCCATACATTCCATTTGTTCATTACTCAAGCTTCCCTTTGCTTTCAGTCTTTCACAAATCACCATATTTTTTTGTTGTTGAAAACTCCAAACAAGAGACATCCAAATTCACTTACATCTTTATATTAATATATGCAGATTGTTCAGTCCACTTCAACAACACATTCGTGTGATGTATGACCAAGGAGATATATTATACCCCTCGATATAACAGTATGGCTTGATAAAACTAGTGTTTCTACAGTGTAGGTCAATTTTATATATATCCTCTCACTATTGAACTGTGCCTGGGGGTATGGTGGCAGTCTACTCCTTCTTGGAGCATCTCCTTGTAAGAAAGGCAATTGAAGTGAGTTGAGTTTATTATAGCTCATGAGCAAAAGAGGCCGTTCTCATTACGCTTTCTAAACTAGTTTATTGGAAGCTGATTCGGGAAACCAGTTTGGAAGATCGCTTTGCTAGCGTTCCCACTTGATCACACGAAAGTGGTTTTCAAAATCACTTCACGTAAAGCGCTCTTGTTGCTATGGAAATGCTCTCAGTGGGGTGACACGATTCGCGCGAAATTCGAAACCGCAGCAAGGTCATTCTACACCTGTCGTGTGGAGTAGCGCGCTCAAAATGTACGAAGATCGCTTCCTGAAGAACGGTTGTGTCCTCACTTACGCTAAAACCAGTTTAACGAGGCAAAGCAATCTTGAAAAATACATTGCGAGGTGATTTTCCAAACTGGTTTAGAAGATCGCTTCCAAGACCGCTTTGACCGTTCTCACTACACGTTAAACTAGTTTCCAGTAAACTAGTTATAGGAGCATAGTGAGAACAGCCTCAAAGAGTGTGTGACATCTCATGATGATAAGGACCTCATCTACCTCTACTAGTACCAGTGTGCCTGATGAATTGTCTTGTGACCTTTCTTAGTCCGTGATAAATTACCAGGTCTGTCTTGCATTGGAGACCTGTGCATAGTTTAGTAAATTGAGTTTGCTATTGAATGTACTATTGCCTTGATTTATATTACACACTATAGGGTTTTGTGTTTGTTTAGGCCATTGTGTGAGGTTCAGCTACTCTGACCTATATTTTCAAATTGTCACAATGTTACTTGACAGGTAGCAATGAAAGTGACAATGTGTTTTGAAGCAATGTTGCAAAATACAGGTTTTGAATTGGGACAGAGGTTAGCAAGGAATCGGGTTATTACTGTAAATGTTGTAAAGCTTGAATAAATTTTCCCTCTTGAATTCTGAAGTAATTTAGTGCAGCAAGTGTAATATACATGTACGTACATGTAGATGAAATACACTACTCATATGTCGGCCTACATTTCCCATGTATATGTAGTCCTACATATTCTATAATTTGTATGCTTAAATACATGCAGTATGCATATACATGTATATTGTATTTTTTTTTTACCTTATTTTGATTGTTAATCGTGAAAAGAATATTGACCCAAGGCAAGACTCAAAGACCCCTGTTACATCTGAGAGATTCCCTACCTCGGGCCTGCCCGGGGCCTACCTCGGGTCGGAAAGAAATCAGATGTAAACATCCCAAACCTACCTCGGGCCACCTTTTAGCGAACCTACCGGAGACCACATCCAGAGGTAGTCTCGGGTAGGTATCGGGCTGGCCCCGGTCCACCAATTCGTAGATCTATGTAAACACACACAAGCTTTTGAACCTATCTCGGTCCGTTCGCCAGCTGTCAAATTAGGTCATAGTGCGTGCTATCCCCTCCCCATTCCTGTCGTTCTTCGAATGTTTTGTGACATGTGAATTGGGATTAAGTCTTTGATTTGAGTTGAAACAAGAAAGCATTTCAAACGTATCCTTTTCAAGTCGATCATATCTTCAACGACTGCTGGGATCATCAGCATTCTTCCAGAATAACAAAATGTAAACAACTTCAATTAGTGCGCGCAAATTATTTATAGCCTAGATCGAGTGCGCCCTTTGGTGTCAGCAATCGGATACCGCTCGAAACCATAGGGGAGGGAATGAACGCTGTGATGTAAACAGACCACATTTCGGACTCAGTCCGTTCGCGAAGCTAATCCACCAATAATCCACCAGTCAAGGTTTGCAAGTGGACTCGGTCGGGTCTCGGGTAGGAAACTTTCAGAAGTAACAGTGGTCAAAGACGTAAGCATACAGTTTTGGTGCATGTTGGTGTGTTCACTTTTTATTTATTTTTTCTTCTATATATCCAGGTACCTGTTGGTTTGATTGAGAATGCAGAATGTAAAGATCAGGAGTGCCTTGTTGTCACTTGCAAAGATGGAAAATTAATCAGGTAAAAATACATTTCAATAATTAGCAACATCTCCCTACAGCTACTCTTAGTGAGATATTGTGTATCAGGAATGCAGTTTTATACATATGGGGGAGAGGAATGACCAAAAGGAATGCCTTTATTTGACTAAAATTGACCCCATCTTGCACCCCCCCCCCTCCTCATGGCACTAATTACTAGTATTCTTGATTAGTTTTGCCATCAAGATTTCAATAGATCATGAACACAGTTTCATGGTCAACCAAAGTCACCTACATGGTACTGTAATGTATAGTATAGACCTGTACATGTGTCAATGTGTGATTGATACATTAGCTCTGTGATCCTTAGTTACAGGGATATTTTATTACAGTCACATGATTATTGATAGCAAACATGGTAGTATGACATGCATACAATCCATATAAATCATTCTTTGTATAGTCTCTTTATCTTGCTTGAAAATAAAGATGAAAATTGAAAGAAAACCTTTGGAAAATGTTACCCTTGTGAAATGAAAAGATTCAAATTGCAGTAGGGATTTATCTTTTTAAACTTTGAAAATGGACAAATTACGGAACAGTGTACTGAAGTTCTTAGTTACTTTAATTTTGTTTGTAAACATCTTTTCTACCTTTCGTAAAGTTAAAAAGTATTGCTGATATAGTTGTATCTTTAAATAAAATCATTTTATAATTTTGCAAATAAGGGGATAGAAAAGTGAAGCATGTTGATGAGTGTCAAGGCCTAGTGTCAACTAGAAGCAAGGTTCCCCTAAACATTGTATATTTCTGCAGCACGTGTGATCATATTGGACAAACTTCTGGTGCAAAATCATGCAAAATTTGGAAATAAAATTATTTCTTGTAAATGCACCAATTTCAATGATCTTGGTATTCTTTTTGGTGGAAGATGATTTTAACAATGATGTTAAAAAAAATTCTCGCCCATTGTATGCAAAGTAAGACAATTTCAAAATCTTCCTTTGTGCAATATTTGTTTACACGTATTACATTTATTGTTATTAAAGTCAGTGCCCCTTGAATCAACCTATATGTACAATTATTATTTCATTTTAGTGTTTTGATTGTGAAATCAAACTCCACTCAGGCATTAGTTAATCTCTTGGAATGTACCTTTAACAATAAAAAGAAGTTCTGTTTTGTATATACCTGTTATGCATTGTCTAGTCAGATTTTGAGGACAAACTATTGTTATTGTTTTCAGGGTCAGTGATCAGAAATTGTTAGGAACCCTAATATTGGAAACAATTGTGATTTTTCTTGGATTCATCAAAAAAATATATACATGTACGTAATATATTTGTTGATGATATTGTATTCAAAATTAGAGCCATGTTTATCAGTTTACACTTTAGAGTCATTTCAGTCATAGTGATATTAATCTACATATGTATTTTTAAAAATGAAACAAGTTCATATATCATTGAAAAAGGAATAAGATTGATGCTTATAGTGAGATTTTTTTTATAGAGAGATAGATCCATCATCATGAATTGATATAAAATTAAACTTAAACAAATTCTTTATTCCCCCTTTTTAATTACATATTACCAGGTTCCCAATTTGTTGTATTATTTCCAATTATGGTTGTCTTACATGTATGACCAACCAATGCCTAGTCTGTGCTAATACCTCCTGAGTATTTACATGATGTACATTATGTTAATTATTGGCTATTAAAGGATGCTCTGGGCTGAAAATGGTTAATAAAATTCTGAGAGCAAAATGCTGAAAGTGTCATCAAAAATCTGATAATAAATAGTGAAGTTATGGAATTATAAAGTTTAGCAATATTGTGAAAACAGTTTTATGCATGTCATCATGGATATTTATTAGATGGGCTGATGATGTCACATCCCCACTATTTGTCATTGCATGTACATGAAATCATAATTGCTTTTTTTTAATGCATGTACACGTACAGTGTAAATGATAAGTCTCCTTTGTAATGAATGAAATAAGATTCAGCAATAAATGCCCTTCATCAGTTGTTATTCCAATATTTTTGTTTTTTTAATGAAAATGATTTGAAGAAACCTGGGCCCTGTTGCATAAAAATTTATGTCATAATGACATAAATTTCGATCGTGACATAAAATCATGCATAGCTTATGTCGTTGACATAAATTTCGTTGCATAAAAATATTAACGTATTGTTTTAGCTTATGACGCGATTTAATCATCATTACATAAACTGAATAGTCATGAACGAGCCTGTTGACATAAACTTGGCATAAGTTGTCATTTTTCAGCCGCAGGAAGCTCTTGCGAAAAAGGGTCTTCGGCTTTCTATTTGGACGGGATAGAGGCCTATTTTGGTATGTATCAAATTTTCATTGTTGTATATCGTAGATAATAGATATATCTCACGTTCTGACCAAAATTAAAAGTTTCTAAGTATGAGGAGATGTTTAAATAAATCATTATCGCCGTCAATTTTATGTAATGATTGCTCGGATACTCTCCGGCTGCTCTTAGCCGTACAACGCCGGCAGTGCTAGCCGGAGGTTCCGGCGTCTGACAAAGACAAATAATGCATGGAATCAACAACAACAGAACAGTGTTAAATAATCTTCACGACATTGAACATTGATTTTAAGGTTCGGCGTCGGATAAACACAAATAATTCATGGGATGAACACTGACAGAAAACAGTTTTAATTAATCTTCACGACATTTTATTGGACATTTTCATTCATTGATTTGAAATTAAAGGTTTTTTAAGAGCATCACTGTTCTTCCTGGAAAGATCTAGGCCTATGTTAACATTACTCGTTAGGCCTAGTCTAACGTTAGACTTAGAGCCGAACTGTCTAAGATTAGACTAGAAGTCTAGACTAGACACTCTAGAGTCTATACAAAACAGCTCTGTCACTCACCGTGAGGGCCTAGCCCAGGCCTAAATAATTAGTTGTGCTGAGCCTATGTTCGGAGATTAAAAAAAAAACCTTAAATTTAGGCATGTCACTGTCAGTGTCAATGCAGGGCCAGGCCCTAGCAAGTAAAAGCTTGGCCCCTTTATTAAGTGCTAGTCTAGATCTATTGTTATCTAGTTTTCTTTCTAGGACTAGATCAAGTCTAGGGTCTAATTTAGACTTAGTCTAGCTCTAAAAAAATCTAAGTTAAACTTGTCTTAGTTACTTAGGTGAGCTGAGCTGGCCCTACAATTTAGTCTAGACTCTAGTCTAGGCCTACCCTGGTTTGGGCCTTGGTCCTGGCCAGTGAATGAGGTAGTGCAGCCCTGCCCCTGGACTGAGTCTGGCTGGGGCTCCTTCCATTCATGTTTTTATTAATAGATAGTTTAGCAATACAAGAGATCTAGAATAGATCTAGCTCAGGGCCCAAAAATTGTGTTTACATCATTAGTAAACTAATCATTTGTGGGGCCTATATATCATTTATATGAAACAAGTAACATTATAGATCTACTAGAACTACAAAAGTTACTTCAGATCTATTCTATGTCTATTCTTTAGCCTAACTTTTTAACTCTGACACCAAAATTCAAATACAATCTAGTATATGTGTAGGTTATAACTTAGACCTTTGGCAGACGAGTCCTCTGCTGCCGACGCTAAGCCTACGGTGATGGAGCCCCCTGGGTTTATGATAGAGCTACGGAATAGGGTGTCTAGCTCTAATATGATATTAGTTTCTAGTACCAGTAGAGGCCTAGATGATTTATTAGTTGGTAGATGTGCACTTAAATAACATGTGTAGAGTATAAGATCCTAGCAGCGAGGGGGGGGGGTCCCTCTTCGTTCAGAAAAAACAACAAAGTGATTGGTGTGTAATAAAGGTGATAAAATAATTTAGAAAATCCTGGGTCACCCTCTGTGTTAATGAAGAATGGAGACTACTGAACAGGAAGGTAAAGAAGGGGGGGGGGGAGAATTACACACTGAATTAATTAAGTTAAACACTGAACTGAAAAGACATGTAACTTCACGAAAAACTGATGACTATGTTGTATGTTAATATATAATAAAGATATTAATGTACATCTATGATGGATTAATTTCTATTAATTTTCAAATCAGTGCACAAATAATATGCTTGGAGAAAAGGCATTTCAATTACTGGTAACTACAGGATTTGGTTTCTGATCTGTGAATAAAAATAACCATGACAAATGAAATTCTCTTGATGACTGTTATTAAGAACTCCTCATAGTATATTCTATTCCTTTTACCTATTTACTGTAAAGAGGATATCTTTTAGATCAGTTACTAGAGGGGTGCTTTTTTTAGAAAACAAAAAACTGGCAATTTGAAGTAAAGAAAATCCCTAATTGTATGAATAATAGAATTATAGGGCCTACTATCACTTATCAAAATCTTCACTAGAAGTATTCATACATTGAGTGTGTGAATCATTTTTCTAACATAAAAAAATGAAGCCTAAATAAATAACTTGTACTTTCCTTAGTAAGTGATAAAAGGTGCAAAAAAGTGGCCTTGTTATTGTTTGCACCCATAAAGTTTGTTTGCCCAATAAAAGGGGCAACATTCAACCTTTTAAGGTGCATAATACTTAAAGATTAAAGATGTTCAAATTTTTAACCTCAATTATATGGTTCAAATCTGCGCCCTATATGATGATTAATATAACTTATGCTACACCCATAAAGGTGCACAAATGGGTATAATTGCTCTCATTAGCACCCCTTATTGTACCAACTCCTAAGGTTCAAATTTGAATCCCGATTCTTAGTATGTTCATCAAACCATTTCAAGGTTGAAAGACTAGACCTCATTTGCCTTAAAATAAAATATTCTGTATAACTGTACCAACACCCCTGTCAAATATATTTGACAAAATCTGTAATGATAAAAATATATTTTTTTTAAAGAAGGGACTTCAGTTGTTGTTTATACAAAATGTAAATATGAATTCATTCTCATCTGTTACTATATGAAAAATTTGGTATTCACTTTTTAACAGGTGACCCACACAAACGGTGAGAAGAGGTAAAGAGAGAAAGGGGCACAGCAACTGGAAGGAGAGGGAAGTCCAGACACTCTACCACTGTCTGCGATTGAATAAGAAATTTCTCTTTGGATCAGGGGGTCAAGCTTCTAGTATGAAGGTGAGTCTTTATATAAAGTTGTGTTTATTGAACATTCTACTTGTAAATACAAGTATACTACTGTACGGTAATATTTATTCTTGTCTAATTTGTTATTCTTAAGAGCAGTTGCAAATGTGATGTCCTGTTCTAGTAATTTTCAAATATGAATCTCTTAAAATTCATCCACATCTTGTAATAAATACATCTTAATTTTACTCACAAAATGGATAATATGAATCTCGTGAATTTTTATAGAAATTCAAGTTTCAATTGGCAACTGAGCCCTCTTAATATTTCAATGAATGATATTATGGAATGCATTCACAAAAATATGTAAGAGCAACAACAATGCAACTCGTCAAAGTGAAAACAAAATCTAGGAAGGCTATTGGATCCATACTATTGTAACAATTATTTTCCACTTAACTTTTGCAAGAGATTCAGATTCAGTTGATTTATATTTTTTATTAGAATCTCAACAAAGAGGCTAACAATGAGAGCTTACAAGCATAAACGCAATTTAAGTGCATTTAAGAATAAATAGTAGTAGTAGAAGGGTATATTTTCATTTTCAAGTAACACCACATATGAAAATTTTCACAAATGACTTGATTGAAATTAAATATATTCTGACTTTAATTATAAGTATATAAAAAATGATATTCGAAAGCTATTTACCCAAGTTTTATTTAACATTCTATATTTATTTTAATTATGTCTGTGATTGCAATCTCAAAAGGCTCTTTCATAATCTTTTAGAGATACATCATACATGTAAATGTATGTGAACACTTTACTGTTATCAAGTTGAGTTGCTAAAGTTGTTTTCACTGATTCTTCTTATTTCAGATTGTTCAAGAGTCAAGACTGTTGAAGAGGTGACGTCATTGACCTGGTAGCACCTGGCAAGGGAACTAAATTATATTACTGTTCACCCTCAAGTATCCTAAAAACGGTTTAAAAATTTGAACATTAACAAAAGTACTAATTTTCATTTTTTCAAAGATAATAATCATTATATTGACATTGTGGATATATTTTATGATTATCATAAAATTATTATAATGTTAATGATGATAGGTCATAATAATACAAATGAACAATAGGTAGAAAAGAAGACAACCAAGAAGGAGGAAGAGAAGAAGAAAAAGAAGAGGGGAGGAAGAGAAGAAGAAAAAGAAGAGGGTGGAAGAGGAGAAAAGGAGAAGAACAAATTACAACACTGAGTTCCTCTTCATGATATTACAGAAATCTTCATCTCTTTTAAGTGGAAATATCTATGAATAATATAATATATAATGATATGAAAAATACATTTTAATTAAATCCATGTTCCACTATTAATCATGTTAAAAAGTCATAGGACAGGTGACAAGATAAAATTGTTTCACAAATTTCTAGTGTGTATTTATTTTTAAAGTAATAAATTTACATAAAATGTCATTCTTTTTGCTTCATCTCTTTGTTGCTTTATTGAATCGGGGGGGGGGGGGGGGGGGGGGGGGGGGGGGGGGGCGTGGGTGTGGTCAAAATATGATTTGCCCATCAGAACACACTTGTTTCCCTACTAAAAATAGTAATTAATATTTGTAGAAAATTGTAGGATTATTTTTATAAACTCTAAATATTGTCCCATGAATTGTCAAATTTGGAAAATAATTGATTGAGGGCGAGAAATGAAAATGAGATAGATCTATGTAGAGATGCAAAGATTACACTGTATAGTGAGAAAGCGGGGGCGAGGTGAATTAGAATGGGAGAAGGGAAATGAAAAAGTTTAAATGTGAAGGAGTCATAGAGAACAGAGATAGAGAGATGTATAGAGAATTGGTTAGATAAATTTCGTGAATGATAGTGGCCTAATCTCGGAGGGAGGGAGATAATGAAAGCGATAAAAGGATAAAGCATTTTTTTTTTTTGGGGGGGGGGTTACATTTCATGAGAGAGAGAAAGAAAATGGCCAGGTGCTCAAAGATTAATAAATATAAATGATTGGTGACTGAGGTATGGATTAAGGGATACAGGTGGTATGAACGTGTCCCAATTAAGGCACAAAGCCGTGATGAGTAGTGGCCCCTCATGTGCACTCCTCTTGGAATTTGGGCAATAAGTGAGCATATTCTAAAGTGGACCCCCCCCATCGCCCCATCTCTAATGGCCAGTTTTTGGCACGGATTAAACCCCGTCTCTTTTTTTTTATTTAGGCTTGTTTTTTTTTTTCATGTCAAATATTTTCTTGAAGAAATTCCCCCATTGTGCTTCCACGTTTGTAACCCTCGCCGCAACTGCACTGGCAAGGTGGTTCCATGACATGCTTATATAATACAAAATTGAAATTATAAAGAAAAAATAATAATCATTGATTACAGGGATATATGCATGGTTGTCAATCGGTGTTCATGGTTTGGGGATGACTGACACAAATATTGTTCTCTGTGAAGGAGTTTTCTTTCAATTAGGGGCTTTGGAAATCTAAATTGTTATGGGGCAGACATGGCATAAAGGACGAAATTTATAAAAACTGCGAGCGAGCAAACATTTTAACTTTGTAATACAAAATCTAACTTTGTGATAGATGTTGATATGATATGAAATAGCATATATCATATTTCACTTTTTTTCTTTTCCTTTCTTTTGTCAGACCGAATTTTTCATGATAATGCTACCTTTCTTTCTCCAACGAGACTATTAACTAAGAACTAGATGAATAATGCAAGCGGGAAGCTGCATCTGAGATTTTCGAAAAGAATTGGATGACCTATAAATTATCAATTTTGATGACCTTTTCATATTTCCTTTTTCTTTCCTCTTTTAAATTACAATTCGTATTTCCTCTAGGCCTACCATTTTAGACTATGAACCTGAATAAAGAAAATTAACAAAGAAAAGGCGATATTAAAAAGGATGATGAAATGAACGAGGCACGTCCTATAATGCACTTTGTTGCGGGGAAGGAACATTAAACTAGAACTATCAATGAAGGTGATAAATACCCTTGCCCTTAGCCGTTAGAAACTTACAATGGCAACAGTTTCAAACTATGAAAAAAATATGTCTTGCCCATCTTTACCCAAGACCTCCACGAGCAAGTCATGAGCATAACTGATGAAGTAGTTTGAACCGCAAGATTTTGCCTAATTTTTGACACATATATTGTTACCATGGCAACACGATTCCGACACATTAAAAAAATATGTCCTGCACATTTTTACCTCGAGACCAATGTGTGAGCCAAATTTCATGAGAATTGGTTGAAAACTAACCAAGAAGCAGGAACCAATAGATTTTTACCTAATTTGGGGCAAATAGTATGTGGTAACCATGGCAACATGATTTCCGACACACACAAAATATGTGTCTCTCACATCTTTACCTCAAACTCAATATATGAACCAAATTTCATGAAAATTGGTTGAAAATTGATCTAGTAATTAAAACTGAAAGTTTTTACCAATTTTATGTCATATAATATGCCGTTACCATGGCAACATGAATTCTGACACACAAAATAGATTTTAAAGCTACGGGAAGCAATTCAAATTCCAATACCAACGCCAACACCGGACTTGAAATCATCCAGTGTGCGTACCAAATTTCTGGTTTAATCACATTTGAATTAAAGGGGCGACTCTAGACTGAAAGTCAGAGTTATTATCATTATTTTGGGAGGGAGGGGTGGTGCTTGAAAAATATGTGGCGTTGATATAAATTATGTTATCATTCTAAGGAAAATGTCCTATCCTCAACGAAGTAAACACATTAACTATTATGCTTGGGACTAGTTTTGCTTATAAAAATAAGGGAAATATTTATGATTGTTAGTTTTTCAAATATTGAAAGAATACATCATACGCTATCCAATGACATAAAAATTATTCCGAAATTCCAAGTAAAACTCAAAATATCATCAAATTACAGAGGGCATAATTATAGAAAATGATCGTAAAATTACCCTTAAATCACTTATTGCAGAAAGCCGCCGTTTATGTCTTGATTTTAATCACGACATAAATTTATGTCATTCAAATGGATTTATGTCATGGTTTTATGTCGCGATTTCAGACATAAAGCTTTATGCAACGGATTTATGTCATTATTTGTGTTTATGTCACGATTTATGCTATATGACGTAAATCGTGACATAAATCATGACATAAATCAATACATAAACTTTTATGCAACAGGGCCCTGATTTCATATTTATAATAAAATACAAAATAACAAGTGGGGTTATGACATATCCGATATGACATCATCAGCTTTCTCACTGAATATTCATGAAGACATGCCTAGAACTGTTTCATCAGAATAATGCAAATCTTTAAAATGCCATAACTTTGTTATTCCTTACGTCCGATTTTGATCAAATTTACAGTGTTTTGTTTGTCTGATTTAATAATCTGTTCAAATCATATTATTTTCAACCTGGAGTACCCTTAACACTGTGCATGCTCATATTAATGCACAGAAAATGGTGAATTGATTTCTGCCTGCCAGTAAATGTCTGTCAAGGTTGTATTAAATTAGTATATTGTCAATACCAGAATATATGTTGTCACATGTCAGCTATGGACTGAATACTTTCTCTTATGTTGTGTCAAATAAATAGTTTCTTTGCTGTCGATCTACATGCATTCCTATAGTATTTGAAAAATATTAAGGGTACAGTTACAATAGGCCCCCCCCAAAAAAAAAATTTGGTGTATTGGAGTAACGATTCACTGAAAAATAGGGTAGGTAGGACTTTATTTTCATTGGATCGAGATCCGGGCGTACATGTACAGTACATCATCCCAATATCATGCGGTATTGGGCGTGCTAATGAATACTAAATACATCTCTACAGTGGTCACTATCAATACTCTTGCCGAAGTTGCTTGAAATAGTGGGAAAATAGCTATTCTGTCCACAACACTTCCAGGTTTTCAACATGGCAAATTTGATTGTGAAGTCAGCTTGGTACTCGATATCGATAGCAATAAAAAGAAAAGAACGTAGGGGTCAGGGATATTTTTAGGGTAGGGCAAGTTTCACTAATTAATACCATTTTTTTTGGGGGGGGACCTTGTTGTACATGTGTATACTATTTTGAAGGTGGGAAATAAGAGTCAGAAATGATATGTATATATTTTTTAAAAATCTGTATAGGAGTTAATGGAAGAGTACATAAATATTTTTGAAATCCTTGACTATCTTCTCATTAATCTAGAATTGATCCTCCTGGCAGACATGCAAGATTAAGATCAGCCTTGCTATGTATCTGTAATGATCCAGTGCAATTAAACTAATAGTTGCTAGATTGAGGTATAATTAGTATGAATAATTGCTTTAAAGTTCTTACTGTATCACGAAAGCCTGGAAAAGAGCAGTATTATTAACGATTGGTTTGGTTATGACTTGCTTTCCTTGATTTTGTGTGTTAATTCAACCACAAATCTATTTCAAATTCAATTCAAATTCATTTATTTCCACATCTCTTAAAAAAAACATGCAGTACATTGAGATCAAATCAATCAAATTATTCCATAATGATGGAGTAAAATTTGGGCAAAATAACAAAATACATCAGGTAATGGGATGTGAGGGAGTAATAAAAAGTGTGTTAATTCAACTACAAATCTATTTCAAATTCAATTTTTATTTGTTCTAACTTTCCTGTTTCTTCTTTATACATTTTATGTTCTATCATTTCTGTTTCTTCCTTTAAAGATACATCTTAATACTTCTCATGTAAAATGATCCAAACTTTAAGGTTTTTCAATAACTTCCAAGAACTTTTTACAAATATGTTTGTATTAATGTATTCATAAAGATAACTTTGTTATTTCTACTACGTATGCCTTGATTTTAAGCTGCGATTAAAATGGAAATAATAAAGCTTTTCTTCCCCTCACCCTTCCATTCACTCTTCCTCTATCTTTCAGATGCCAGTTTGATACGAGTGATCAGTGTCAGGAATGGTTGTATCGTGTCTTGAAGACGCTTGAAAGACCTTCAAAGCTTGATGATATCTTTGCATTTTCCTTTCATGCCTGGTGTTTTGATCATTTACATCGGGAATCTGATGTCATGGAACCTGGTGTTTGTTTTCTTGAAGGATCTAGTAAGTATTCGTTATTAATATCATGGGATGCTACACTATTTTGGGCCACTAAAGGCTTTTTTTCATTCATTTTTTTTTCACTTTGTAAGTTGATTTTTTCCCATCACAGTATGGCAGAGATGAAAATAAAATCTGTTGTTTTCATTTTGCACCTGTTCATATTTACATGTATGAATTGTAGCCTCATTTAATTTGTGTAGCATTAGTGTACATTATATGATTGCTTGGGTTGTGAGTACACGTATGAGTTGTTTATAAGCAGGTCAGTCAGCTTTCATTCATTTCTATATTTTCCTCCTTATTGCTTATCACAACTGCCATTTTAAGTGAGAAAATAATTTAAACAGGAACAAGGAACTGTTTTGAAAGAGCGGAAATAGCTATTCATATTCACATGTTAATGTTGCATCATCTTCTAATTACAGTACAAGTCATTTGCATAGCTAGAGGTATATTAACTTCAACTATTTTGTAATTCCCCTTTCTTTTTTTTAGAACAACCTTTCTCTATCATCTTTTGATTCCTGTCAGTGTCCAGTAAACCTTGTTCATAGTGATAAAACTGGATATATTTCGATAGTTCTTTATTCTTTCCCTATAAAATGGACAAAATTTAAAATAATTTGAAATACTTTTCTAAGGTATTATTTTCATGCAAACTTTAGGAGAGTATTTCATGAAACAGTTCTAGTCAGTGATTTTTAATATTTGTCATAAGCTACTGAAACACTTGCTTCTGATTGGCTCGGAACAAATTTGTCAGTGAAAATCACCGACAAGATTCTTCATGAAATACTCCTCAGGTAAAACACAATAGGCTGCATGAATAATTCATTCTATGCATATAGAGAAAAAATAACGATTATTTTTATCAAATGAAAAATAATGATTTATTCATAGAAATGAAACCATAAAGATCAGAGCAGTCGTACTGTACACCCGCTCATAGCTCAAACTTCTCCCATGTATTTGTATTTAATTAGTATCTAGACCAGACAATTATGTCTGCCCACAGACCATAAATGAGTCTTGTAGAAAATACATGTTTTATACCACTATCTGCCGTATAGCAGCGCATGAACTTAGATAAGGAACAGATAATGTCTGATGAGTGGTGACTCATAGGGAGAGAGAGAGAGAGATAGGAGTGATATAATTATTAATATTTAATCAGATATTCAGGTCAATTTAAAGCACAGCTGTAAATTAACCTTGTTTTTGTAGTATACAATATATATGTGTATAAATGAGGGATCAGCAAGGACACGAAAATGCAATCAATTATTTTCCATCAGCAGTGTTGAACATATCATTAAATATTCACACAGCATTATAGTGGTGATAGGATAAAATAAAGAGTGACATTTTAGATTTTGGAATATGGAATCACACATAGGCCCTATATGTACACATTACTTCATTTTATACATTTGTACAATGGAAGTTAATTTACCACCAACACCACCCCCCCCCCACACACACACACACAACACACATCCGTCCTCGATCAACAGATATACTACTTATATTTGGGCAGTTTATCTTGCAATAATTCAATCCCAAAATTAGTACTACAAATGTAAATATCTCAGCTTTTATATTACAGGGCTATAGACTTGATTTTTGTTGATACTGCAAAGAACTCAAATGACAACATTATCTGTAAAGGAAATGGTGCAGAAAATTAAAGCTAACACATATAGCACATTTTTTATATAGATCTGCCTACCCTCGATACATCATCCTATCTAATTCTGATATAATTGATATGGTCAGGGTCCTATCCTGGATGATTTAAATGTCAAGTTGTACATGATAGTAGGGCAAGAGACTGGTGAAAGTGGTTGCAGTATAGGCCTATGTAGGTCAATATTTCTATACATTATTTTTCACTTGCCCTTGGCTTATTGTGAGTAATTGTTTTGATTACTTTGGTGGCATTTCTATGCCTTTTAAATGTGGAGATAGGTGGAAGTGAGGTCCAATTCAAGGCTGTTCAAAGAATCCATGTAATGATAATAGGTATATAGACTGATGATAACACTACTAGTTTCATTGAGATCAGCTGTGTAGTTCATAATGGATTACATGTTCATTTATAAGTTAACTTACTTGATATGAAAAGACAGGTGATTTTTGACAGCTTGAATCCATTGTGTTTGAAATATGAATGGCTACATGTACATTCTGTAATCCCTCACTCAGAGGCTCTTTAAACTAATTAGAGAACAAAATATACAACATGTACACTGTAGGCCTATCATGATAAAATGAAACTGCTGTATTTTATTTCATTGTTTTTAAATGAGAAGCATACACAAACACCACAATTATTTAATAATATAAGAATAGCTAAGGTATATTGGGATGACCATTTGATAAATTCAGCTAGATGCATACATGTAGTACATGTACACATGATTTTTTAAGAGGAGGTGGGGGGGGTCATGGCAGTGGAGGAGGAGAGTGGGGATTTTCGTTTTCCCATTATGTGTTCTGATTCATATTGCGTACTCTAGGGGACAATATTGCTTTTTTATCATATTCATTGCTGAGTACATGGATACTATCCATCTACTAGACCAGCCTCACTTTCAACAAAATATATATATTGCATTTCAAAGATTGGGGGGGGGGTTGAATCCTTTTTATTGTGGCTTAAATGAGGAAAATTAAAAAGGGCACCAATACTTTCTAATGTGAAACTACGCTTCACAGCTTCGCCTCTTCATATTTCATCGGGCACTAAATTAAAACCTATAATGGAAACCTAGTCCTATCATTGTAATATTTTATTGGCTTTCACTTAATACATAAAGCAAATGATTATAATTTTACTCTTCTGTTTGTAAACAGATTTTAGAGCACTGCAGTTTACCTTGATAGAGCTTTTACATAAATACTTTTTTGTTACATGTCATGGAGACCTCTGATCAAGCAGATTATTTTCAGAAGCTACCTTACCCTTTAAATGTTAGAATCTGACACCTGATTAAGCTGGTTACATGCTGCTGGGAACTGATTGCTATTGAAATAAGAACCCTGTGAATATAAAACACCTCATTTCATTTCACATTATTCAATAGGCTCTACTCACTGGGTAGCAATACTGGTATAATGGAGAGGGACAATGTATGGGTTTTCATAGGAGTGGGGATCAGTCATGTGACTCTGATCACGTAGCTTTATAATTTTATTATATTTACGAATATGAATTATAGAGAATATTATCATTGCCAAACAATTTTTTTCTAAGAATTTTGATTAGATTGAATAAACATTCTTGACTAGTGGCACTTAAAAGTGATCAATGTCTTAAATTGCTCTGATTCTTTAACTAGAATTATATTACAATGCTATTCTTTAATTTCTTTTATATTTTGTTTATGTTTGTAAGCATTATCTTTAATTCCAATATCATGCTATCTCCCTCTTAATCCTTGATCAAATAGTACAGAGTACATTTATTGATAAGTAATGAAACAATTTACATATATGAAATTGATTTATGACTATGGTATTAAGAAATCACTTTAGACTTGCCCATACACGTCTACATATTTTTTAGTGATGATAAAGCAGTGGTACATGTACATGTATTTGATGATAATTTGATCAAATGTTGTACAATTGCTAAATATCATATCATGTAAAAAAAATCTGATAATATATTGCCTTACAATTATTTCTATTGTTTATAGACTTGATTCTCTTTAATGCCACCAGGTGGCTTTTTCAGAAAACTGATAAAAATTGGAAACTCGGGTAAGCGCATTCTGTCAATGACTTCATGCGTTAAATCTCGTATAACCCCCCCCCAAAAAAAACAAAAAACTGTGTTTTCAATTTATTTCTATACATTAGGACCCAGACATGCATGAATAATTGTAGTTTTAACTCTAACATTTGATTTGCTTTATATTCATGCTGCCTTTCTCATCCTTGTCTCATTACAGGTAAAGTTGTACACTGTAAATTCAGAACAGAAATCGATCGTCAAGGATTTGATTTAAAGAGAGCGTGGAGAATATTTGACAACTCAGATTTCAAGTAAGTATTTCAATATGTGAGTTATTAAAGGAATGTTCTATTTATGCTCCCTCTGTATCACATTTTGAACTGTATAATTATTTGTTGATTAAAGTAAATACCACAAAAAGTAGGGAAGAAATTATCAGTTGTACCTCAGATTATTTGATTTCAACATTCAACACTTCATATTCATAGCATTGTTTGATTATTCTGCATATGCTTCATTGTTAAACGAAAAATCATCAGTATAACATGTGATGAATTAACATTACAAATTTCAAGTGTATATGATGAATTGTAATAACAGGGAAGTGGAACATGATCTCAGTTATGGTCTGATGACTTTACTCTTTAAGTGTTCATGAATGGAAGGGGGAGGTGGCTCTTCAATTGAATGTAAATAGAGACAATGTAAATATTGTCTGGTGATGTACATGTTTGAAGAGTATGTAGTGTGTTTGGTAAGAATAGAACATTTGTAGTTATTATTGCTCAGGAACAGCAATCAAGATCTGGCTTCTCTAATGTAATGGAGGAAGATTTTAATGAAATTGATCTGTGAATTATTTTTCCCAGTCAGGAACAAATTCCAGGGAGTTGCTATTTTGAAGTGGTGAAAGATATTATATTGCTTGTTAGAAAATTCTGAAGAAATTTACTTGAATGACAGACTTTTTGGGATTAACAAAAAAAAAATCTTAGATCGGCATCTGGTTCAAGTAGGCATTTGGTTTTGAAAAATGGAAATTTGATATCATCTCATGGTATCCTCTTATAATCAACATTCTTTATAAAATGTATACAAAATTTTTATTGTACTTTTTGTTGAAGCAGATTTGCTAGGTTGGATAAACCATTACTTTATTAATATTAGATGTGTTTTCTCAATTGGATCTTTTTCAAAAGGCCACAAAAATCCACCAATGCATCCTAAATGTATTAATTTTTACTGGTTGTGTAGAGATCGGAACAACTTTGTAGTGGATTTTATATTGGGAAGTGATGTAATTCCAGTACCCAGACGGTATTATGTTTATTTAAGGAACACAGCTGTTAGGGATCATTAGTATGCATGAAGACCAGTAATCTGAGCTGTACGTCTGACACATGCAGCTCTTCTACTAGTGAATTTAATTAAACTCTGTGAAGTGAGTCAAAGCTTGAGTTTCTTTTTATCAGACTTGATAATAGGCCAAACAAGCTTTATAGGCCATTGACTGATATTGATACTTGAAAATAAAGGTATGTTGAATAACTGAATGACAAGGTACAAATAATCTTTGTAACAATATGTAATAATACTTCAGTCTGTACATTGGCAATGTAATGAAATCTAATGAAAATTATCTGTATATCCCTTGTCTACCTTCCCTGCTCATATTCCCTTGATTTATGTCCAGCTTATTTTTCGACCAAATATCCATCAAGTGTATATTTTATTAAAGCATATGTGCATAAATTGTACCTGTGATACTTTAGAATCCAACCAATGAAACTTAAATAAATGCCTGAGACTTAGTACGATACAGCATAATTCATTACTCAATCATGTGATCTTTAGAAATTGAAAGTGTCTTTTTTTTCTTTCTATTAGATACTGCA
Organism: Lytechinus variegatus; assembly: GCF_018143015.1. Classification (NCBI taxonomy): domain Eukaryota; kingdom Metazoa; phylum Echinodermata; class Echinoidea; order Temnopleuroida; family Toxopneustidae; genus Lytechinus; species Lytechinus variegatus. The sequence continues at coordinate 83,154,948 of NC_054741.1, forward strand.
CAACCTATCCTACTCAGCTTATTGTACCAAAAGAAATTGAAGATGATACTATGAAGAAATCTGCTAACTTCAGGACATCAAAGAGGTTTCCATCAGTAGTTTGGAGGTAATTATGATCACCACCACCAATACCACTATCACCCCCATTATCGCCACCACCACCACCATCATCATCATCATCACCACCACCCCCACCATCACCACCACCACCATCATCAATCATCATATTCATTATTGTTATGGTATCATCATCATCATAATCATCATCATAATCACCACCACCGCCACCATCACCACCATCATCATCATTGATCATCATGTTCATTATTGTTATGGAATCATCATCTTCATCATCAATCATCATCATTATTGAATTATTATCACAATTGAATTATTATCATCATCATTTAGAATTGAAGATTATTATTGTATGTACTCTGTACTCTAATGCTGTTGTTTCATCTCTTGACTGATATAATACAATGATTTAATCCTAAACTTGTAAAATGATGTTTCTGTACTAGACACAAGGGCAATGGAGCAGTGATCGCTCGTTGTAGTCAGCCTGCTGTGGGATGGTTTGGATGGAGGAGTGAAGAAGATGAAGGAATCATGTCAGCCATCTTGGATGCATGTGCTATGGATGATCCAAAGAAGAATAAGAAGAGTTGTCATAGCAATGGTCATGTTAGATCAGAACCAAAAGGGATTCCAAATGATCAAGGTTTGTTGGATGTGGATACAAGTTTTACTTCTCTCCCTCTCCTCAGTTTGAGCATCGATTGTTGTAGATCTCTAAATCTATTTTGACCTTGATTTTTGCTTTTGTAGTAACTTTAATTTATACTTCTATCTTGTCTACTGAAAAATCATAGGAAAAAAAAACTTCTCTGAAAATACAGGTGGATTTAATTTTTATAGAGACTAGAAAAGTAGTTAGCAATCTAAGAGAAATCACATACTTTGTCACACCAAGACACTGGAACCTAGAAGTTAAAAATTGATTTTGGGGTTGATTTAAATGGTTGATCATACAAAATTATCCATGCTGTCAAGCATAGAAACCAACCCCAAGATCAATCGCTAAGCCCTCTTGTGTGTATAATGTAGGTACGCTAAGGGACATGGTCATGAAGATTAACAATTTAACATGATATAATATTATTTAGTTCTGTGGTGTAAGCATGCTGAATGTTTAATAGCCTTTTTACTGCCATTCAAAGCATTTTAAAAATGCCTTTAATGAAATGAACTGAATTGAATAACAGTGTTGAAATGATGTGGTTTATAACTAATGTTGCTAGATCTTGCTCAAACCAATGCTTGGCATTGCACTCAGTGCTTTATTTTTAATTTCTCAATATGAAGCTCCTTACATATTGAAAATATTTGACATCCTAATGGGTACTGAATATACCACATTAATGGCAAGCTTCAACTGAAGATCTTTGGATTAGGTACAAAATTTGAAAAATGTGCCCTTAAAGTTGAAGGCTTGTACACTAAACCTGTCCCCTGCATAATAAGATAATTTTTTAATTAACTTACTTTCCTATGTTGTTAGATGATACAAGGAGAGGAGAGTATGACCGTCAATCCAAGACCATTCTCATCATAGATGCTAGGTCATATGCAGCAGCATTTGCTAACAGGGCCAAGGGAGGTGGCTGTGAATATCCAGGTATGAATAATTACTGTATTCATGTGAGACACAAAATCAAGTGATAGAAGCTCACATTTTGGATTTCTGTTGTTTACTGCCAATGCCTAAAAAGGAAAGGGAAGGGATGAGGGCTACAAGAATGTAAAAAAAAATAAAAAAAATTTGCAGCCTTACGTAAAGCATGCTATCTGACCGATTGGATCAACCATGGATACATCATATAATAAATCCATGTAAAAAAAAGAAAAGAATTTGCTATTGTATGTGTATTATTATTTTATTGGTGTTTTACAGGTTTAAATTCCAATGAACAGAGTATCTAAATCATTAGAAAAGTTAAGCACTCTTTGTCGATATGAATTATTTGGAGTGGTTTCTTATAAGGCACAATACAGAAATGAACTGTTGTAATGTTATTCTAACATTGATTCTATTCACATCTTTGCTTCATGAATTTACCTATTTTTTTTCTTCTTTTTTTTTCATTTTAGAGTACTACACTTGTTGTGATATAGAGTTCATGGGTTTGGCCAACATACACACAATCAGAAAGAGTTTCAACACTGTCCATGCACTCTGTAGCAATAACAATCTGGATCAGAGCACGTAAGTTATCTTTTTATTGTTATTAGGAGGGCAGGGTTGTTTCATGAAACTGTAGGTATAGATTGAGTATGAAGAGCCAAATGAGTTTAATGAAGAATATTTTTACCCAAGATCATTTGCCTTGGGATTCGCTTTAAAAAGAAAGGTTTGATATCTTCTACAATAATATCTGTCCTTTTTTCATAAAACAAGTTTTATATCAATGCCATAATGTGTATCAAAATTTCTCTCAGCCAATTGATCTTTAGTGGCTTGTAAAATGATCATTGGTTGTAAATGATTTACTATTTATGAATATGAATAAACATCTTTTAATCATCACCTCTCTCTTATAGATGGTTATCTAATTTGGAGGCGACCAAATGGCTTCAGAATCTATCCATGCTCCTCAAGTCATCAATCAAGGTAGTGACTGCTATAGACCAGGATGCTAGACCAGTCATTGTACATTGTTCAGATGGATGGGATAGAACTCCTCAGATTGTAGCATTGGCTGAGATCATGCTTGATCCTTACTATAGGACTATGCAGGTGAGATGATTTTTTAGTCCTTTTCCCTCTAGCTGGATTGGCTAAATAGGGTTTATACTAAGGTGACATATTTTGATTAAAGAAAGAATTCCTTCCAAAGTTATGAATTCCCTTTAGAAATATAATTCTTCCGAGCATTGTTCATTTTGGGAAAATTATTATTTCTGGAAAAATCAAATTTCATATTGGACTATGTACCGGTCGTCATACAATTCAATCAAGTCACTGGCCTTTAAAACTGTAGGATCTCAAGATTGAAAATTAAAATGTAACTTCATGTGGGAAGCCAAATGGTCTACCTATTATATTTCTTGGCTGGCAATATCTTTATAATCATTTATATACCACATTAAGAGACTATATTTGAAACTATGTGTATATGTTTTTTTCTGAGATAAATGATAAAGCAGGTTTGAGAAGCAGGGTCCACAATACAGGAGTCACTCTGTTCATAGAAAGTAGTTCATTACATTTCCAAGATTGTAGTAATATAAGATTTTTCATATGTTTCCTAATATTCTTGTAGAGGATTTGTGCAACATTTTGTTCCATTATTATAATTGGAGTTTGTAGAGTCTTCAAAAACAAAGAATCGGTAACATTCAGTTTTAATAAATTCGGTCTAGGACAAATCTAATGTATTAAAGTAAACAGAAGTATGGAAAGTAAATGTATTTAGGTGTGTAGACAAGTAAAAATATGACAAGTTGTTAGTACATTGAATTGAAAACATCAACCGTCTTTTTTTTTGCCAGGGTTTTCAAGTTCTTGTTGAGCGTGAGTGGCTTGACTTTGGTCATAAGTTTGCTGACCGTTGTGGTCATCGTCCTGGTCAAGATGATGGTAATGAGAGATGTCCAGTATTCCTTCAGTGGCTTGATTGCATCCATCAGCTTCTTAGGCAGTATCCTACAGCGTTTGAATTCAATGAAACATTCCTTGTAAGTCACTTCAACTGTGTTAGGGAGGCTTTTGAATCAAGATTAGAGTTATCCTAGGCTTGCTAAATTGATTGATTTATTCAGCCACAGATTATGAAATCCTTTTTATAATATTACACAAGTGAGGATAGAAAGGGATTACTACATCACATTGATTTTAATATCATGCTTAGTAAATCAAAATAATTGATATAGTTAATGGAACCAGCTTTGTTCATCTTGTTTCATTCAACTTGTTTTGAAAATTTCTTATATTTCGTTATTTTTGTGATTATTGATTTGTATTCCCTACCAATTAATTGTTTATATATTGCTACACTTTCTGTTTCTTGGATGTTGTTCATTTGATGCATGTATTTCTTCAAAACTGGAAAGAGGATTTAGAGAAAGGGCTGATAAAATTCACATCATCTTGAATATACTAATAATGTGCTCACCTATTCTAGCATGTTTTAGCATCCTTGTAATTTGAATTTATATTTATATTTGATATTGTTACAGGTGAAACTAGTACAGCACACTTATTCTTGCCTGTTTGGGACATTCCTGTGTAACAGTCTGAAAGCTAGACTCAAGAACTCTGTCAAGGAGCGTACCTGTTCTGTCTGGTCTCTTCTTATCGTAGAGGGTAACAAGTACAGGAACTTCCTCTATGATCCAAAGATAGACAAGGTCAGTTCAAGCAAATCTAGTCTTTATGATTCATTCCATTTGTCAACTTTAAAAAAAACAACTCTATAATTTCGAATTTGTGTTGATACTGCAAAGTAGTGGAAGAGAAAGTACTTATGTTGAATATTCAATTTGAAATTTGTCACACATTTTGTTAAAATTCATGTAGCCAAGTGTTCATTTTCTTCTGTGAATGATGTAATGAATGCTAATGGGGTTGAACAAATGAATTATACATAGATTTATGTTGAGATTTATATGAGAATTATGAAGAGAATAAGTGTTACTTTCATGAGATATTGAGAGGCTTTTTGTGAAGGCTTCCATTTTAGATAAAGTAAAGTATTTGAATCTTGCAAGAGGAATGTTTTGTAATAAAATATCAAATTGTGATAATTAATATGTTTATGAATGCATTTTAATTTCTCTGTGACAGGTATTGTACCCAACATGTGACATCAGAGAACTTGACTTGTGGATTGCTGTATACCTATCAGAGACATCTCACAGTATCTGTGAGGATTCAGGTCCTCCAGTCCAACAACCATCACAGTCAGGACTCAATCCTGCAGAAAGCCCAAAGCTATCAAGAACTCGCTCCTTTGACAATATCCACAAGTCAGTGAGTGAAGATGAGCCTAGCCGAGGCAACATGGGAGGTGATACACAGGGGTTAACCAGGACCTCCAGTGATCCCAATCTGAGTGACTTAAAGATAGAATCAACTCTTGGGACATCGCCAAAGAATCGCATAATCCCACCGCTGCCACTAGAAAGGGAAGATGAGGAAGCCAAGGACACTCAAGATGAACCATTGACAAACGGACATACTCAAGAAGATGGAAGTGATAATGAAGAGGGAGAGCAAGGACTCACAAATGGCCATGAAGTAGAAGAGAATGGTGACTTGGCAGAGACCCTGACTAATGGTGTCATTGGTACTCTAGAAGACTGTGAACAGCAAGAGATTAATGGAAATCAGTTCTCCAATGGCCATGATATCAGGTTGAGCAATGGCTTGACTAATGGTCATACTGAAGAGGATTTTGAAGGAGAACTTTCAGAAGGAAGTCCTATGTCCTCAACTCCAAGAAAGACACCAAGAACGAAACATATTTTGGATGCCCATATGGAGAGTTCTACAGAAACTGTTACAGAAGACTCATCTCCAGAACACAAAAGAACTGATGATCCGCAGGTTCAGATGGGTCCGACTGATTGCAATGGATTTGACCATTCTCCTGTTGAATCAAATGGGGACATCACTCCTAATGGAGATATTTTGAATGGACATGCTGCCCGGATGAAAGGATTACTCTTTCAAAGCTCTAGCATCAGTACAAGCACTAGTGATATTAGTAATTCTCATGTTGGGTACCAGGTTAAACAGTCTCCAAGTGTACCCATCCAGACAGGACATCACATTCCACACTTGCCATTGTTAGATGATGGAGACATCACACCTCTAGCAAATCACCTTAGTAAACTATCTTCCCTAGGGGTTAGCCTTTCTAATGGACATAATAATCACATCTCACAGTCAGCTGTGGTAGGATCAGAACCATCTTTCTCTACATGTCTTAGCAGGACATCCAGCTGCAGCAATAGCAACGGTTTGGAGGCAATGGTTGGAGATGCCTTAGGGGATTCCCAGAGGCAGTTGAAACTAGGTCGTCACCTAGATCTGGATGGACTGACATGTATCAAGGATCCTAGACAACGTAGAATGCTAGGGATCCTACAGGAGCAGCAACAGAAGATGGAGGTCATGAAACAGAGAGAGCAGATCTTACTCACCATCATTGAAAGATTGCGGGTGGCTAATGAAGAATGCAGTCCTAATCTAGCCTGTGCATTAGATGAATTAGAGGTAAGAATGTGTAGGTCATGACAGCTTTCCCCTTTCACCCATATTCGCCATTTTTATTATGTACTTTAAAGATAAATCAAGCAAAACCATGTTTTTTTTTAATCTGAAAATGTATGCTACAAATGTAAGAAATTTGTTGTAAGAGATATTGAAGAAAGCATTTTATTATGATTCCTTGATAAAAGCATTCTCTGGGATAGGGATTGTTCTCCAAACTTTGACTGCCTTTGCAGATATGGATTGAGTAAAATAAGTCTGAAGCCTCCAGTAGATGACCATCCTCTCCCCTACTATGATGGAAGAATGTTTGGATTCATTCGTCATTCTTTAACTATTGACTTAAAACAATTCATAATGAATGGCATATCTATGTTATGTATATTTGAGTAATCAGAAATGCATCAATTTTTCTTGTAATTATCATTTTTCAAAGTAAATTATTTTTTTTTTCGATTTATCTCATGTGTGCAGAACTGTAATCTGTTGAACCCTGAAGATGAAGAACATCGATCCCATTCACGATGTAACTCAATTAGATCAGATGTATCTTGGGAGCAGATAGATGAAGGAGATACTAGTCGAACACTCTGGATTCCAGACCATGCCGTTAGTCACTGCTCATTGTGCAATAGCAGATTCAATCTAGTCGTTAGGAAACACCACTGCCGGTAGGTATAATACTCGATAAGAATGGAGAGTTGATCAGCAGTTCATAGATGATAGTGTGTATGGTGGTGCCTCTGAGTTTACATTATTAGTCGAGCCTCAGATGAAGCATTTGAAAAAATATGTGTGCTCTTTGACAGTAAAGAGAATCAGACATTTGTACTGCATGGCAAGTTTTCTTGGGCATATCTAGCTTTTACCAGTGATATCTTGGTATAGTGCTCACATGTTCTTTAGAATAACCCTTGTGTGAGTTTGATTTATTCAAGGTACTTTCTTCCTTATGCCTATACAGGAATTGTGGTCAGATCTTCTGTGCATCCTGTAGTAACTTCTTCATAGCCATCCCCCGAGAGCAGCTCTACCAACCACAGAGGGTCTGTCAACCATGTCATCAACGCCTTGAGGTTGATGCCCTCCATAGACATGAACATGCACTAGAGGGCAGCAGACAGATGGGTACAGTCCGTGATGGTTGATTACTGTAGGTAGTCAGGAGTGTTTGCTTTTAACCTAGGATGCAATATGCTATTCAGATGTATATCAAAGATAGAATAGAACTATAACACTTGTATATTACAAGTGCATTTCAAAGGACATGATAGGGTTTTACCTAGTAAGACTTGTCTCTAAAATTGTATCTTACCCATGCCCTACATGTCCTATTAGCCAGCTTTTAAGTGTGGTATATTATAATGGATATTGACTTGACAATGAAGTATAGGTGATACCATCTATCAAGACATTCTTCACATCATTGACCATTTAAAATGGAATGATATTGTGTGGAAATCTCTATTGCAATGAGTGACTCAACATCACAAGAAGGATACCATTTAGTCCGAGTTATTTGCTCACAGTCTTATGAAAGCCTCTTAACTGTGGAAAGTCATTTACATTACAGTTGTTCATGTAGAAGTTATCTGCACTGTTGCTTTGCAGTATTTGAGTGTCCTTCATATCAAGAGGTCACATAAAAAAAATTGTCCAAGTCAGATGAAGGTATCACGACTATTTATTGCTGAGATTGATTAGATCAATTTCCACTATTCTTTGTAAGATTTAAAAAAAAATCATCAAAATCAGATGTTGAATGATAAGTTATGACATTTTGAAGTTCAATGTCAAGTCCACCCTAACAAAAAGTTTATTCATATGAATAGAGACAATTCAAATAATTTAATAACAAAATTTCATCAAAATCAGATGTTAACTGATAAAAGTTGTGACAGTTTCTCTCAATTTATGTGTACAACATGAAAAATAAGAGAGCTGATAATATACAACTCTGTTTGTTTCCTTGTATTTTACTGTATGGAATGTCACATATTTTATTTTCTTTTAGATTTGAAGAAGTTCTTGATTGAATTGCATTGAGTTGCAATGTTGGTGATTTCACATTTTAAAGGTGGAGATAAATATGATTTGGAAATAACAAGAGCTAAAATTTGAAATAATCTGTATAAAATATAAATGAAATGGTGAATGTGTGATATTATTGGTTCCCTTGTATTGTGCACATAACAGTTTTGGGAAATAAAGTGATATTTTAATTGGAAAACATCTGATTTTGATGTTCATTTTGGCATACTCCTGTAATCCCATCAATGTGGGGAAGTTACAAGATGATGCAGAGGTTCAAGCCCTGGTCAAGTCTTTGGGATGGTGATGTTAAAGTTTGGTCCAAGATATAAATAATCATATCTGATCGATACACTTCTGAAAAAAATCAGTTACATACACACACAGTTTGATTTTGATGAAACTTTCAGCATTATTCTTGTTTGAATTTCTTCTACTTTGTCCTATCAATTTTTCATTGGGATGTTCTTGGACAGTAACCTTGTCACCTTTGTCAGTATGTCCTTCATTTCAGCTGAAATGTCCTACTATATAGCATGTAAATCTAAGTTATGAATGTAAATGTCTAAAGGTATTTCAATTTAAAGTGAGGTTGTATGAGCAACATTTGTGTACTCCCCATTTATCCCCACACTTAAATCTTGTAAAGAATTAAGTGTTTGTAAATATTCCCCAAATTAATATATAAAATGATATCTATTTTGCTCTTGTAAGCATTCATTTCTGAATGAGAGAATGCTTATATCAAATCAGTTTCATAGCATGTTAAATGAAAGTGGAAATAAAAACCATTACATGTACAGCTGGTAAAATTGGTATGAAAAGGTCATCATGAAGATAACCAATTCAAGCTAAAACTTGATTTTGTCTTAAAACACATAATCTCTGATTCGCTGCTTCTGTCATTCAACAGAGGAAGCTAATATACCCCTTTAAAATGTTGAACATAGAATACAATATATACATGGATTAGCAGTGTAATGTGACATACAGAAGTCAATCTTACAATCATAAGCAATTCTGGTTTTGCCAAATACTAAAGAAACATCAAGCATTTTGTTGGTTGGCAGTTGAGAAACAAAACTGAAGCTGCAGTGGTGTATATATAAAGTGCCTTTCTGTAGGTTGATGGCATTATATTAATGCTCATCAATCATTTGATGAGGAACTTAGTGCAGAAGAAAATATTACATTGGTAATGCAGCATCAATCTACATTTTTAAGAATTTATTCTCATATGGCAAAGTAGTGCAGAAAATGCTATGTATTTTGGTACAGATACAATTAATGAGAATAGAAGTAAAAAAAAAATTGTCATTAACTATCTTGTGATTCTATGAAAAGTAACTAATTGATTTAATCCCCAGAAAATGCTACCCTTTGCCATCATTAAGATATATTTGAGATCTGAAATATTCTATTACTAAATGTACGTTTGAGCAGAAAATCTTATTGTTTCAAGGAAATAGCATATAGGGTAAAAAACATGTATTGTCAGTAAGTAGTTGTTTAAGAAAAATCATATAATTAAGAGTAAATATAATAAACATAATGTAACTATGGTAATGTTAATGCGTTGTGAAGACTGATTATCTTAAAATTGGATGTCTATGTAATCTTTATATATTCATGTGCAAAATGGTTCGATCTGCTCAAGAAACTTGAATATATTCATAAAGGATGTGTCCTAAATATATATTTTACTAAAACATGTGTGTGTTGTATGTTTAAAAGCCTGGATGGTAAATGTCTGAGCATTTTGCTTTGACTTGAGCATGCTTAGATATCCAGTCCTTTTTTCATTTGCACCTGTAAAAGCTTGTATGGGTTAGTATTTATGCTAAATGTGAATTCTACAGAAAGTAATCTCATATAATATCCTTCAAAATATTGACTTTATCACTCAACAAAGCTTGTATCATGTGGATGTAGATATGTTACATATATAGTATATCATTTGCAGCTGTGAGCAAAGCAATGCATAGCTAATTGGTTTATTATTCAGCTTTCAAGAGGCAGGACAATGTACATAGATTTGACGATTGCAATTTCTCTGATCTTTTGTAAACAGACCACAATCTTTATACATTGAACACACACTCCATTCTTATCACTACTTCTGCTATTATAAATACTAAGATGTTAGTAATATAATTGAATATGAAGAAGCAAAAAAAAAATAGTATGTGAAAAAGAGGAGTGGTTTGGTAATCTGCTGACCAGAGTTTAACCAGGTAGATGTGTTAATACTCTCAGTATCACATCCTTTGGATTGGATCTTAAGCCATCAGTCCTCTGGTTTCTAACTAACTGGTGTTCTTACTTTTCTTATCAGTTAGTTAAACCAAACTGCCACTCTACTACTGAAATACATTATGTAGACTCACAATTTTTCATGACAAAAACCTTTTAGTAAGGTAATAAAGATGCAATGTGGCAAAAAATAGTCTAAAGTGACACTAGGTATTTTTTTGTTCTCATGCAGCATAAATATTATTAGAATGATTGCTGTAGTTTGTCCGGTTGCAATGTGGCTGGGATCAGAGTGGGGCCACAATACCTCCAAAATGGATTAGAGTATGGCACAGGTTTATGTGACAATTTGAACAAGAAGTTTTTTTAATTATTAATGTATATTTCAACCTACAGATACAAAAATATATCGACAACAACAAAGGAGCATTTGCATGTTAACTTGTAATTGATGTATTTTTACTGGATTGATTTATCTATTCTTCTCTGATATCATCAATTCCAATATATGGTATTATCTAAGATTCATGTATTAATGGTCTGTGTGTGAATTAGCTGTATCTTATCATTTCCAATTGTCCGAAACCTTTAACTTGTTTTCAGCCAGAGTAAATTAATCTTATATGGAAAGATAGTAATATAAAGGATCAATCCTCCTTATTTTATTCATTTACTTTTGGTCAAACCATTCTAATAGAATTTGTCAGCATTCATATTATTGAGCTTTGTAATATATGCCTAAAGACTCCATTCAGTTTAAATTAGTCGAGATTGCTAATAAAAACATTTTAATGTATCTTTTTGTAATCCAGGTAAAAAAAAACATACTCTGTCCTGTTCTTAATGATTTTTGTTTCTTGTTGAGAGTGTAAAGGAAATTGAATTGTTCTTAACACAAATCGTACATGTATTTTGCACTAGGGTATATGAAATATTTCATTAGAAACACATGTGAAACTGGTAATGAAAAGTGCCATAATAAAAGTTCTTAGGTGTATCCAATTTGAATAACCCATTATATCAGTTGTTAAACCCTATTGTTTAAGGATGTTTTTCTATCTTAAGTGTTATTTTTAGTCTCAATTTGCAAGTTATCCTGTCTTCAACACTGTATTCTATGTTTAAATTGATACATCTTTTGGTATATATTTTCAATTTAAAAAAATCCTGAGTATAAATCAAAATTCATTTTGTTTTCCAGTCTTCAATTCATCAAGAAATATTTTGCAATCTATTTGTTTATTTATAATTTGTTTAGGTATTTTGGTAACCGCTCTGTCACCCATCAGATGTTATCAAAATTTCATTTTGTAATGTGTTGAATATAGTGAGCATTTTGTAAGAGTTAAGAATATTTTTGTTGCAATACCTCTGGTTTACTTTTAATTGTAGTGTTATTTCAAATGTAGCGAAACATTAAAAAATCATTAGCAATTTTTTTTGTCTTGTTGACATTGTTAATAACAGAGGCTTTAATCTTTGATAAAATTTGAATATACTGCTTTAAAAAATATCTGCCAAAAATTGATGTAACAAAATCAAGATTTAATGATATGATGGTTGAAAAATGTCATTTAAAAAAGCAGTTTATATGTCTATCTTAACAAGACTCAAATGGTTGTTGATAACAATAAGGTTTTTTCCATGCTTGGTATTATGTATGCTTATCTAAAATAATAGCTGTTTTCATTTTCTTTGGCAAGCATACTCTTTGAAACATTTGAAAATGTCTTTTATTATTCCTGGGGTTATTAGCAATTTAGAAAAATGAAAAAGCTTAATATTTCAACTTTTATGCATAAAATGCATATTGATTTGATATATATAATGGTTTCGTTTTGGAATCAAAGACAGATTTAGCCGTGTAAATTTATATTTTGAGTTTTGTTTCAATGTACAAGTTTTTTTTCACCTGTATGTAAATGTAAGATTCATATAAGAGGATTAAATGTGTATTATCCATATTCAAAATTTCTGTTAATAAAAATATGAAAATAGCAAATGAGTTTAAAAGAAGATTCTGTATTTGTATTCTCCTGGTGTGTTTTTTGTTACCATTTGGATGGACAGGTGCTGCACTATAAAGAATATATACTGTTAAAAGGATCAGTACAAGGAAACCTATAGATCTCTAAAGTGTGTTAAACTTATGAGGAAGATAGCAACACAGGATAATGAATGGCTTGGTTATGAAGAGAGGGAGAGGAGGTGGTAGCCTAAGGAGAGGCAGATTGGAAAGATATGGGGTGAAATGTAAGACGGAGGAAGTCATACTAGAATGAAAGGGGATGGGGGAGATAACACAAAATCAATGCCTGATCAAGATAAAAATAGATAACATGCTCCTTGTGTAAGCATTTATTTACAAAATATGATACAACTATGATTTACAGCTTTGATGATGACAGTTGTGTTTACATATTAAACATCTTTGTAATCTGGTACATTATTTACTCAGCTCTTACACATGCTATCTTTAAAACATAGTATTCTTTTGAAACAGATTGACAAGTTTTTGAAAATATGCTCCTAATAGTAGACATCTGTGCATTTAGGATTTATCAAATTTACATGCGAGTCTGTCAGTAAATGGAATGATAGACGATATTGACGTTTTTCAAAACATATGTGTGTCCAATATGTGTCCCCTTATTCATTCCTTACATGACAGATTTCTTTCATTTTGAGCAGGGTAGAAATTGAGGTGAACTTCAAAACTTTAAGATTTCCAAACTGCATACAGACAAAAGCAAAAAAAATCTAAATATTCAGGGGGATGATCAATTCAATATGCTGGGCCATTCCTATTGTAATAAACTTCCAAAAGGCATCCGCACTATTTCTTTTTGTCTTACCACTTTCAAAAATGCTCTTAAACTTGGTTATTCATGATAGATTTATGTAAATATAATTCTTCCCTCTCTTAAGTTCAGAGTTCTTTTCTTTGCTGTGCAATGAGCATCTTTTCATGATGGACACCAGCACATTACAAATGTCCATATTATTAATAATAAGTGACATGACAGACATGATCTCAATACAATTTGGCATTTCATTTTAGTATTCCCACACATGTAACTATTCTAAACCCTGATATATTAACTGGATGGTGTTTGAGAAAGCCCTTCACTTTCCACTCTAGTAGTACAACTGGAACATGTTCTTAGGTGCCAAGACAACTATAAAGTGAGGTATCATTTAGCACAAGATTGGGTCACCAGTCTTTCAAGTCATGCGTAATGTCTGAACAGCTTTATGAAACAAACTCCTTGTAATGGGCAGAAAGCTAAACATGTTAATATTTGTTTCTTATTATCTTTAGAAGAATCTAGCATTAAGCACAAATACAAATTCATGGGTTATTTTATTATAAGGAATAGACTGGAAGACATGATAAATCACTCTTTAATAAAGGGTTTAAACGCAACATATATGGTGTTATCTATTTCCCATAATGCAACATTATCAGTATTATCCCATTCCCATAATGCACCATTCTCTGACACCTACACCACAAGTGCAAACTTATTTTGACAGGAATGACACATTGGAAATGTCTAACACTTAATGGATTCTCAGAAATCACATTAAATGTAATATGTATAATCTGAAATACCAATAAAGAACCATTTTGTTTTGATTTAAAAGGTTTGCTAAGCTATTCAAATTTATGTGAAGATGAGATAATCCAACAGACTATGATGGAATAGACTATGTTACTCATAAAGCTTTGATGGCTGTAATGAATGAAAATAAATTGATGTCATGATGACTTTTATCATCAACATTAAGCTTAAAATGCAAACCTACCAGTGTAACATAATACATTACAGGAACAAAGACCTGATTCATGAAAACCTATTATCAAACTTATAAAACAAATGCTTGAATTCAATGATAAATGGCTCCCAGCCAATCATATAGCATCATACACTATGTTATACCAGTAGCTTGTAATTGATAACAAGATTTGTGAAACAGGGTCAAAGATATTCACAAGAATTAAGAGATGAATAACATTTCTTGATTCACATGATCCATTACATTCTAAAATTTGATACGTTGTAACCATACAGCATCATTCACATACGCTGCTACACAGCTCATCAACAGATTGTCGTCAAAGCCATTGGGATATGAAGTAAGGGGCTGGAGACTTTTTACGTCACCTGATTACAAACAAAAACCTTGGACCAATTAGATTCTTAAAATGTAGAATGATTTTCGTCAAAAGATAAAAGGACAAATTATGACATAATGATAAGACTATATGACATCCTTATACATTTAATAGTGAGCTTTTATTTCATAATGACGTATATTTCATAATGACCAACTTCCCCTTTTTATAGTCATTTCGTAGTTGTTTTCCTTCTTTTTGCTTTATTTCCAAATACTTGACCATTTCATACAAGAAGCTGTTCTTTATAGTGGATGAAATAGGAAATGTATGTCTAAGTTTTGTGTAACAGTCCTTTATCTTCTTCCACAAGTCTATTTTGTTGACTTTCTTTGAAGCTTGTTTTCTTGTAACTGGTGCTGAATGAGATCAAGCTTTTTCAGAGGGGGTGGCTGTTTTCTGGCACAGCCTTGCTAAGAGACCAGAGAGTTGAAGAATGGAGTTCACTCCCTCTGCAATCCTCATGTGTGTCATTCCAATTTCCTGAAAAAGTCAGCATAAACATTTTTATCATAGATGTTTGGAGAAATGTCATCAGAGTCAAAAGAAGTGACAAGTTTAAAGGTAAATGCTAGTTTTGGTAACAATATCAAAATGAGTTCGTACAGAATCCAATGAAATGACCACCAAACTGTTTGTATAAATGAAACACATGTGCCAAAGAATTCTGGAAGAAATTGTGTAATTGCTGAGAAATAAGCAAATAAGCACAGGATTCGGGTAGGGCATCGGGCCCGACGCTCTAAGCAATAATTATACATTGTCCCACATGCGCTTATCTGTGTTGGTGATCTTCAGTGTGAATATTTTTCAGCGTAGATTTCAAGATTCACAAAGTTCAGTTAATGTAACTGTACCAGATCTCAATCCTCTGTGATATACTGACAATTAAGCCTTGTTTTACAGACTTTCTCATGAAATCAATGTTTACTGCAACTACTGGAATTTCTCTTTAACTTGAAGGTTTAAAAGGTGGAACATAAAACTTGAAAGAAATTTTACAATGTTGAGAAAAAATGGGGGAGAGGCAGAGGTGAGATTTTGAAGTAAGATAGGATGTAGCCAGACGAGGTGCACACAATTAGGGTATGTGACCAAAAGTGAAGATTTGGTGTTACATGCAGGTTGACTATACACAAGTGAGTAATATTCATCAAATGAATTTATGAATTTTGACTATCATTTCTCACTGATCATTTTTTTGGGGGGGGGCTGGGAGCAGAAATGAAAATACCACTTTAAAATTAGAGAGAATTTAACTCATATGAATGCATTGAATTGGAAAGAAATGACATTCTTCTGTTATCCAAAAGTTGAATCAGTGATTACTTAAAAATACAATTGTTTAAGAGATCAAAAGGAATTCATGATACTCTGGATATCTAAAATTTAAATAAAGCAAACTTTACACAATATAAAGCATCATTATAATATTCCTCCTAATAAATACATTCCACTTTACATTATCAATTATATCAGAAATCACAGTAATTCAATTTACAATGAGTGATTTATAATTTCCTGACCCTAGAAATGTAATAGAAACTAATAACTTTCATAAAGTTACCTCGATAGACATTTTTAAAATCTCAGTTTCAGCATTGTCAGCCGGGGAAATTTAGATAATGACTTGAGCATAAGAGCCAATGTGCAACATATATCTCAAGATTCTATGTAACACCAGAGACCTGTGCATAAAACTTTTGCCATAAAAACTATGGCAAACAAAACTATGCCATTGAAAATTACACATTTAAAAAACTCTGGCAAAAAATTTGCCAGTTTTTCATGGAAAAGTTTTATGCGATGGGCCCCAGTTACATCTGAATAGTATATTCCCTGTGATCATAATACTACTTCAATACACATCTTACCTTAATAAACTCTAATTTGATATATTCAGCCATCTGATGAGTCTTACATGACCTGAAGACATTAGTGATGATATCATCAGCAGAGTAGCCCATGTGAGACATATGATGCATTATTTCATATGCTTTATCAATGTCGCCCTCTATGCAATGATCTAACATTGATTTGATTAGTTGAGGGTGGGGCTCATCACAGACCTACAGATGGAATAGAAGACATTGCAATGCATCTTAATTTAATTTCGAATTTTATCTCTCTGTCATCCCAATATAGCTCTCCATATTAGATGCCAAAGGGATTATCACATCAAGTATAGATTAGTTCTTCAACTGTATTCAATATCATGTGCTTGCTCTTTTAATTGGGACCTCAACTATCTAGTACAACTATACTCTACAAAGCGTACTCAGAAGAAGAATCAAGCAATTTTTTTTCATGGATCTTAAGATTTATCATACACATCACCAGATCTAACTGTACACTAATTAAAGGGGTGGTCCAGGCTGAAAGTATTACAAGTTATTGAATTGTAAAGTTTAGTAATATTTTGTAAAAACAGTCGTCATGAATATTCATAAGGTGGGCTGATGATGTCACGTCTCCACTTGTTCTTTTGTATTTTATTATATGAAATTAGGTTTATTCAATTTTTTTCCTCCAAGAACTAGAAAAATTGAATTGACAACTGATTTAGTGCAATAGATATTCATTGCTGCAACTTATTTCATTATAAGGGAGACATATTATTCACACAAGTATGAAATAATAAAAAAATATGGTTTTATGTAATAACTGGCAGAAAGAAGCTGCTGAAAACTGCTTATCTAAAAAAAAGAGAGCCAATGGAGTAAATTAGAGAGTCAAGAGGGGCCTAAGCTTTCGATCCTAGCAGAGGAGGCAAAATGACAAACATATATGGAGCGTTGTGGCCCAGTGGATTAGTCTTCGGACTTTGAAACAGAGGGTCGTGGGTTCGAATCCCAGCCATGGCGTAATTTCCTTCAGCAAGAAATTCGTCCACGTTGTGCTGCACTCGACCCAGGTGAGGTAAGTGGGTACCTGGCGGGAATTTATTCCTTGAAATGCCACCGCGCTGTAAAAGGCTGCGGGGCTAAAGCCAGGGTAATAGTATCCAATGAAGCGCATAGGGACGCATTTGGCAGTGATATGCGCTATATAAGCATGTTGGTATTATTATTTTATAAACTGGAACAACCATAATATAGACCACAGACATTCAACAGCAATGCAACAGTAGAAACAAGGAGACAAAAGGGGCATTAGTGAGAAGAGATGACCAATCAGGTTAATGAAGGGGATAAAAGAAAAGGAGTAGGCAGACACAAAGGGAAGTTATTGTAAGTAAGGCCAAAGAAAGACCTCAAGCTGAGAGGGATTAAGATAAGCGGCAGGCAACATCAAACAGGATCTGGAACAAAACAGTGATAGAGGGTATGAGGAAGAGATGACTAACAAGAGAATTAGTGAGAGGTGGGTCAAACAGGTAACAAAGAAAGGCATAATAAACTGGTGCACAAGAGTGGGGAAAAAAGGGAACAACTGATAATGTGCAAAAGACATAAGTATGTATGTTAGAGCATTAAACAAACTAAGAGAAGAAAGTAAATGTAATAACATATAAGAAAATGGAAAGTGGAGTTATGACATCATCAGCTAACCTAATGAATATTCATGACGACTGTTTTCACAAAATATTGCTAAACTTTAAACTTCAATAACTTTATCATTTGTTATCCGATTTTGATGAAATTTTCGGCGTTTTGTTCAGTGAATTCTACTCTGTGTATTAAGATATAAATATTTTCAGCCTGGCCCACCCCTTTAAATCATGGCCTACAAATGTAACAAACAGTTGTGATAGCTTTAAACCAAACTTTTTAAATTGTGATTAATCTGAAGTAACCTATAAATTTGCAATTTTACATTAATTCAAATTTATCACTACTCTTCATACGAAAGGGTCCTGATCTATAATATTACATTGTTGTTTCCCTCACAATAAAATATTCTGATATTATTTTCATGTCTGGGTAAGAGAATCAAATATATAACAATCGATACACTTTAAACACATATTTCCCTTGTTTTGTAAAACTATCAAGAAATTTTACAAGTGGCTACCTGAATATGATTGGTTAATAATAGTACGACAAGCAAATGCTGTTTTTACCTTGAAGACATTTTCACTAGTGATTGAGCCAAAGCCAGCATAAGTTGACTGCAAATTGTTGATAGCCTGTTCATAACAAATAAAATATAGAAATAGAGATCATACCTTTAAAGAAGCATAAAATGTAGATTTGTCAAATGTTGAGAGGATGATAAATCTTTCAAATGAAAGCTGGATCTACATTATCCAATTAGTTTTTTTAACTAATAAATATATAAGATAGCAATAAATCACATGCAGACAGAGATGTTTCTATGGAGTTACTCCATGTTTGGAAGAACAGACTAAAATGCATTCATATGAAAGATATGTATTTTCTTACTTTATCAATATTTTCGAATTTCCCACTCTCTCTTAGCTGATTTACGATTATGGATATTTCTGGTGAAATGAGATGGGTATCAAGTTTAACAAATTCTGAAATTCAATTTCCATTAAATAAGGATCTCTTTTATTTCATTTGATTTCAATAGTACAATTGCATACAATCCACAGATAAAAAGGTGCAATGTATGCAGTGGTATACATAGCAAGAAATTTCACATTATATGTAGCAAAACTGTAAGTAATGAAGATAACAATTCTGGTGCAATATTGACATTTTAGATGATCTTTGTAGGTTTGGTGGAGTTTATTTCGTAGAGGTTTACGGTTCACCATTGACATTTTACCTATACATTGTAAAATTTACAAATACACTGAGAGTGGGAAAATATAGATTCTATAATCAAAACATCTAAATCAATATATTAATATATTGCAACATGTTTGAAATAGGAGGCCATGTAGCTATTATTGAGTATTGTGCTCCTGAGGACTAAAGTTGTGTCTAGAATGCTCTTTCAAAATAAATTGACAGTAATCTTTTTATGACCAAGTCATTCATGGAGGGCTTTTCATTGGGAACCTTGTCTGTTAAAAGCTACTGAAATCCATGCATCTGATTGGATGAAGGCAAGATATTTGAATGAAGATCAGTTAGGATACGTTCACTAAATGCTTATACTATGGGTGTCCTTTGATTGCCATACCTGTCTCATATCACCCTGTGCTGTGTAGATAATAGCTTCTAAACCGTCCTCAGCATGATCAACATTCTCAGCTGCACATATCTCTAGTAATCGCTGTAAGAAAGAAATATCTTTAATTAGGATCAAAATCATTCAGATGATCTATCATTTACACACCATCCTAAGACATCAAACTCTACTTCACTTCATTTCATTTACATATTCATACAAACAAACCGTGAAACAGAGAAATAGATTTGGAAGGAAAAAAAAGAAATGATTCATTATTCAAAGAATAATCAGCATTTATAAAATTTGCATCATCATCACCATTCTTTATTCATTATAGAAAAAGATTAAGAGAGCATTTCCCTTTATCAAATGGCAGGGGCATGCAAAGAAAGGAAGATATAAAAAAAATAAAGGCAAAAATTCATTAATTTCCATTTCATTGTTGATGATATCAGAAAATGAAGTGAAACAACTGACAATAAACCAACAATATTAATTCTTTAATGAAACTGAAGAGAAGATAGAAGTACCAGCAATCACCTTTAATATTTGTGAGTCGTTAAGTCGGGAATACCTCAGTACTGCACATCTTGACTGAATTGGTTCTATAATCTTATCTGAGGCATTACAAGCAAGGGCAAATCGTGTTGTCTTAGAGAAGATTTCCATTGTTCTTCGCATAGCTTGCTGAGCTGCACTTGTCATACTATAAAGAAAAACAAAACGTATTTTGAATCAGGTTTGAGAAAGAATAAAACCTCTTTGTAATATTTAATTCAATGACTAAATGGCTAATAACCAACCTTTAAAGCTGAAGTGAGTTTATTCTTTCCCAATATGAATCATAATGATTACAGCACTATTTATTATCAGACATAGGCCTCCATGACAAGATCACATGTTGATGGTCACACACAAACACATATCTTTGGGTAATAATGGAATATATTGTATACTTCACAACATGCCCCGATTTTTAGAAATTTGTCCCATTTGGAAACAAAAACTCTAGCAACACATTATTAAAGAACTTAATTTTCTTAAAAATGTTGTTACCAGCCAATGTATAGAGTTACGATCTTAAGAGTGTTTTTTACCTGTCTGCTTCATCTAGTATGATGATCTTATGCCTTCCTTTTGGTAATGTGACTTTCTTCTGTGCAAACATCTTGATCTTATTCCTCACAACATCAATTCCTCTTTAATGACAAAAAGAAAGATAAAGATTTGAGTGTATTTGAATCCATGTTTATTCAGCAAGATGCTATTATTTTTCAATATGCTTCATGTAATTGCAAACATGGATTATGATCAGTGGATATTATGGATGTGTTTAAAATAATATTGATTGATTGTAAGTGAATTATATTCTACGGTGATCAGCTGGGTGATTCCATACGTGTCGTACGGGACATTTAGAGAACATTTGACAGTTTTTGACAAGAAAAAACAAAAAATATTCCAGTAACTATAGGTGGGCATCAACTACTACCAGAGTGTAAGAAAAACCAAGACTTAACATGACTTGAATTCACATCCTGTATAATACAGATTAAAAATAGTAATGTGTCGTACGGACGCAGAAAAAGTGGCTTTTTTAGAAACCTCAAGTTTGTACTCAAAAGTCTGTGAGTTGGGCAGATAAATTTCATAGAAACTGAACTCAAATTGACACTCAATTACCCAAGAACAAACACATTTATAAAAGAAAGCAAAATAAACATTCATGAATAAATAAAGCAAATTATAATTTTCGAGAACATTGTGGCGTACGGGACATTCAAAATGTGTCGTACGGGACATCTCTAAATTGAAGCCAAACTTTCTTACTTTATGTCACTTTGACTTCTTCAATCACATTATTTGGTTGATGATAATGATAATCCCATCAAACTAAGACATTCATTAGGTTAGAAACCGCTATTAGGTGAATATTTCTGTCAATATATCATAAACAAAATAATGTGTCGTACGGGACAATTGTGTGTCGTACAGGACACTTCTGTGTCGTACTGGACACATGTGTGTCGTACGGGTCACTTGTGTGTTGTACAGGCACTTGCGTGTTGTACTGGGCAGCCTGAATAAATAAACATGAACTTTTTATCAATCAGAAGGAGCATTACCCCTAAATTCTTGCTTATTTATGACTAATCTTTTAATAAGCAGTCATTCAGGACAATACAATTAAGTAACCCCAATATATAAAATTGGGAGCAATATGTTATAATTTTTTTCATGATGGGAAATGAACAAGTGTTCACAGCATTTTTACGAGTTGAAAAACTTCAGGTTTCGTGTGAAGTTATATTTTAGGGAACTAATTGATGATATCCAAACATTATTTAAACAATAAATGAATGAAACTTTGTATAAATTATGGGGCTAAAATGATGATGTTATGATTTTTTATATAAAATGTATATCTTCATGATATATGTCACAACTGTCACTTTTTTGCTTTTTTGGTCACAATTTTCTTTTCTAAAGAAATGCGGTTCTACTTTTTCAAACCCATCTGCATTTCATGAAACCATATGGTTTGTCTTATTTTCCAGATTTTATTTACAACTTGAAAAAAGTAAGGAGTTTCAATACTGTATATAAAAAATAGTGATCATCAAGGGAAGTCCAAATAGATGATCATGATGATTGATATGTATTTTTTTTTACATCTTATAATAATTCCACATTAGCATGCAAGAGGGAGTCATCTTCCCGGCTAGGTTGAAATAATTATAAAAGTTTTCTTTTCATGCTCAATGAAAAGAAATTAACCTGCTCTGATCAGTGAAAATCACCAGTTTAGCTGAAGGGATTCACAAAAGAATAAGCCTACATGAAATCAATTAAAATGTTTAGAATCACCTATTTCATGTTCTGTGGAGATAAACAAAGTACTTTTTCAGTTCACTTAATGTTAAATAAATTAAATGAATTTAAATATGCCTACTATTTATGGTTTCTGAATTCAAATCCTGCAATTAAATGCATTATTATATTGTGTGTCGTACGGGACATTTTTTAATAGGACAATAATTGAAAAATGAAGGGCAGTAATTAGATCCTTATGGGATAAATTGATCACCCATGGGTCAAACAAAGAGAAACTCATTTTATGAAATTGCATCATCAAAAATAAAATTGTAGGAAAAACTTTTGCATTGTCATGTGTCGTACGGGACATTGCCAAAAATAGGTTCGGAAAAATCAGGGCTGCCCCTATTATGGATCATGAAAATGTTGTAGATATTATTTGGAACCATCAATGATATATTATTCTATTGACCTGCAATATTTTCAATCTTCTCTTGCTTTGCAAATAATTGTTTCAGGTGGAATTTGTACTTGACTATTCAATGAGCAAAATTATTGAAAATTTAAAATTCCATTGTTCTCCCCCCAAAAAACTATATCTGTCTTCAGTTTTGGTTAAAACTCATAGTTTTCATAAAATTTAGGTATCATAGTAAAATATTACACTACTTATGACTTATTGAAAGCATGTTGAAATTTATGACATTTTTGAAGTTCTAGTGTGGAATCGCCCAGCTGTCAAGTGATTTCAAGTAATGACACTCTTCTATGAACAATTAACAATTAAAGCGATAAAGCATTTATCACCTTATTTCTGTAAATCATCAAGAATATTCTCTACAAGTATAATGAAATGAAACAATTAATCAACTGAAGACTGATCTTACTTGAAGTAATGATTAAAACAATTATATTCATTTTTGCTTCACCTTTTAACTGACAAACAAAAATATTGAATTTCTTTATTCTTTTCCTTTTCCCATAAAGATAAGGCTTTCATCTATATAAAGACCTGGTTTAAGTGCATTGCAATTCTCTCATTACAAAGATTTTGCTCATAAAAGCCTGCTGCATACTAAGTTCCAACTGTGATTTCATAATTTTCAAATTACATTTTGCATTAAAATGTAAATTCAAACAAGTAAAATTGTCTTATTTGAAGCTGAAATAATACTAGAAATACTATTTAAATCTGCTTTACTACAAGCCTTGTCCTCATAGTAAAGACTAAGTAATTTGACCTTTTCTTGCATTCAAATAGTAGGTTAATTCGAAGCCTTTTGACTTGAAAATGAATTTGCTTTTATTACTTCGGAGAGGCTAGCAATAGCCTGGAAGTTTAAATTTTATATTTATATTTATTCAAAACATCAACTGTGAAAAAATACAAATTGGAAAATTCATATCAAATGTTACTAAAAATTATTTCGAAAAGTGGATCACACATAGTATTGTATGCTCTAGCTAGACTTAAACCATAGAGATAATATGGTTTATCCAATGAAGATATTTACCTTTCATTTGATGCATTCATTTCTAATACAGCGTCTTTGAATGATGATCCCAGCATTGTCCTAGCTAAACAAAGAATACTGGTAGTCTTACCGGTTCCAGGAGGTCCCTTATGAGTAAACAAATAACACATTTAACATGGTTCTCTATTTATAATTATTCATTATGATGATGATCACCTTGATATGATTGTTTTTGTATTAATTTAATTTTCATCATAACCATATCATTATCATCAATCACCATCATCATCACCATAACCATCATCATCACCACCACCACCACCACCACCATCATCATCATCACCATCATCATCACAATAACCACCACCATCACCACCACCACCATCATCATCATCATCATCACCACCATCATCACCACCATAAACATCACCACCACCAAAACCAGCATCATCATCATCATTTACATTATGCTTGAGCATTGCAAAAGGCTTGCAAGGTGAAAGCCAGGGTAATAATATCAAAGTCAGTTTGGAAGCACATAGAGATGTTAAAGGGTGCATGATATGTGAATATTGATATTATCATTTCACTGTATCATTATTATAATCATCAGCATCATTTTTATCATGATTAGTAAGATCAATATTATTATAATGATCATTATTATTTACTCAGCAAATACAACAACACAGAAGAAGAACATTTGAGGAAAATATTTAACAAATCATGAAATAACATCTTAGGAATGATAATAATCTTAGGATATTATGCTATTTGATTATATTATATTTACAAGTTTCAAGCAATGAGTCAAAAGATAACTTTGCTCTATTGTAATCTAATTCAATGAGTGGTATTTTATCATGGTTTAGAATTCAGTTCTAAGACAGGAAAGGGAATGAATCAGTCTCCCTCCCTCAAGACATTTCCTAGTCATCCCAAAAATAAATGTTCAAATCATCAGTAAATTGGGTACTCTACTTTGGTACTGAAGCATGAAAATAGAAACAATTTAATAGGAAACATAAATTGCAAAAATATACTTTTTTGTCAACTTTGGTACTGAAGCATGAAAAAAATAGAACCAATCTAATAGGAAACATAAATTGCAAATTTATACTTTTTTGTCAATTTTTTATTCCATAACATAGCACAGATTTAGACTAGCCTAAGCCTTAAAATTAAACTGGAATTTAGAATACAGTCACATGTCTGCTGATTATAAGGCAACTGTACTTTAATTCCATCTCAAAGGACACAAATACTTACAGCAATAATGACATTTGGAACGTTCCCTTCTCTGGCAAAAACTTCTAATCTCGAAACAGTCTCTTCATTTCCAACAACATCAGAGAGGGAT
This sequence comes from Lytechinus variegatus, assembly GCF_018143015.1. Classification (NCBI taxonomy): domain Eukaryota; kingdom Metazoa; phylum Echinodermata; class Echinoidea; order Temnopleuroida; family Toxopneustidae; genus Lytechinus; species Lytechinus variegatus. The sequence continues at coordinate 83,180,429 of NC_054741.1, forward strand.
GTTGGACGATATTTTTCAACCCTAAATAAGGATAAGATCAGAAAGAAACATATATGTGTAATCTATCAACAGTGTATCAAACTAAATAAGACCGACAATCAACAGGAATAACTTCCTAACCCATTTGAGGGCACTTAAAACTTTATCTTACTATATTTTAAAAACCATGAGAGGTATTAATTTTGACAGAGAAATCTGGTACTTGGATAAAACATTAACATCAATTTGATTTTGAAATTGACTAACATACAAATTATATTTCAAGGCCTACATATATCATTATTTATTATTTCTTTCTATCCTTTCAATTCCCACTAAGCACTTCATCACCTCTTCATACCTCCATACCAACAGTCTTTTTTAGGACAATTCAAAGAGCTTTAGAGCATGAACCTCTATCAGTTGAGGCGCACGGCCAATATTGGAGACCGTCTCCAATGTGGGAAATTATCTCCAATATCAGAGACTTTTGTAAAGAATTTGGGTATCCAATTTCAGAGACAGTCTCCAGTTTTGGTGACTAATTTCGTTTGTTTACATTTGCGGCAAAAGGATTACCTTGGCGGCAAATAAAAATGTGATAAGCAGATTCCTCATGACAAATTACCCCTTTTCACTGTCTACTTTAAAAATTCACCGTCTACTTTTGTTTTGATAAGGATTTCTGTTGTCAATCATGTGCACACAAAACAAATGGGCTTCTGACCTCAGTGAGACAAAATTTTGGGTAGAAAAATCATGCTTTTGTTGGTGTTGTTTATTTTGTCCTTTTGCAAAGCAAGTCTCCAATGTGGGAGATTGTTTCCCCTATTGGAGAGTCTCCCATATTGGCCGTGCGCCTCTATTGTCTATTGTTCCATCATCTACATCTTCAAGAACTATGAAGGTTTGGAAATAAAATTTTTAAAAGAGTTGTGTGAAGTTTTAGTTTTTACTATGTGATAAATGCAGATGGCTGCTCCATATGTCACCATGACAGTTGACGTGAAATCAACAACATGACCCACAACATTTGACTGATTTTTTAAAACCACATTTGCATGAATTATTGGCTTCTTTCTATTTTCACCTTTCTTCTCTTCTTCCAGAGCAAGTGCTGCTTCAAGATTTTCACATACTGTTATTTTATACAAAGGATCCTTGTCCTTGAAGTGCAGGTGCATTTTTGTTATACTGATCGCCTTCCCTTTTTTGGACCCAATTCTAGAATTTCTACCAACAAATTTTATAGCTAATGGGACCAAGGTTAGGTCACTTACCAAGGCATCTCATAGGAAGTCGATTTTCCAGCTCCCCCCGACTTTCCAGATTCTCCTGACTTGGATTTAGGATCCACAGAAGTGCTAGATTCTACTTCATCCATTTTGATATGTACTTTAATTTAGTTTTAACTAATAAAAACGTTTACAATATAAATGATGACAGTAGCTTCACACAAGTTTCGCGCGATTGTGAAATGTAGGCTCGTATCAAAAATGAGATTTTATTAGGTATTTAAAATAAAACATGAAAATAAATAATAAAAATCAAACTGCAAGACAGAAATAAAATAAATTATTCAACTACAAATTATTTTAAAGGAGCAAAAAATCATCATAATTTTTTATAAAATCAATATAAATTATTGAAAGAACGACTTCTTCAAATGGGCAATCGACTCTATCTACAAACAATTCATTGAATTTGAAACGGGCCTGAAAAATATTCAATTCCGACTCTGCAGAAGTCTGTATCCATGATATTTCTCTTCGCCTCGGTCATCTAGATTGCAACCAAGATGTTACATGACTTATTGATGGCTCTGAATGGATTTCCTGGGGGTATTTTTATGGAACATGGGCACAGTGATCTACAGGTATTAGACTTCAGTCCCACTCATTCCAATTGATGTCAAGCTAATTTCAAATGAATGAATTTAAATGAATGAATGAATGAATACGAATGAATGAATATGAATGAGTGAATGAATGAGAATGAATGAATGAAACTTAAAAGTACATTTATTTCCAACGATAAAGCATCGATACATTTTAAGAACTTGAACAAAGCAATGGGAGATAGCAACTCAGATTAAATTTACAGTTTGTTTGTGATGAGTGACAAGCACTCTAGGCGACACCGCAATACTTACCCGTGTTAAGAAACTGAGACTCCACTCACGCGCATTTGGGCAGCCCTAGCTTAGAACTAAGCTTTCTTTCCGTAAAAAATCTTTATTCTTATGATTCAATAAATGTTAATGAATATATAATTACTCTTAAATCGGTACTCACCGGTTCTTTTCTTGAATTTTCTGCCAAATTCCCACGCTTCTGGCTTCAATTCTGCGATGGATTCTGTTGCCATAGACAGCTACACATGCAACTCTATTTATAAATGGAGCGCCCCTTACGAGAGTTGTTAATGCCGCGGAAAAATTGTTAGGCATTTTGGCCTGTGGTCAAGGCGTTCTTTTGTTCTATTTTTTTTTATAGGTATGAGATCGAAATCACAGCGACTATTCACACTGTTCCATAATGATTCCGAAAGGAGGTGCAGCACCCCCCACCCACATGGGCGCAAATCCCAGGGGGACACTTCCCCCTAACCCAAAATAGTAGGGGCACATTATCAAATGTCCCCCTACTATTTTTGTTCTTTTATATATGATGGAAAGAAATAGGCCTACATCATTTAAATCGAAGTAAAACATGTATTTTGGACGAGACGACCTTCTTTTGGGGGTGATAAACCTTCCTTTTTGTTTTTTTTGTTAGTTTGTTTTTGTTTTTTTTTGCCTGTTTTCCAGCCCCTGGTCCCCTACCTTAGATTTCCACCCTTGCCTCCCACTACTCTTGATATTGTTTGCGAATCTGTTTTGTAAATTAAAGGGGAATTTCACCCTGATAAAAAGATGATGAAAATATGAGAAAAATAATTTCAAAATATCGATGAAGGTGTTATTTGACAAAAAATGGAGTTGATAGAATTTAGAATGCTTGATTTATTGTGACGTCTATAACGAGCAGTTGCTCTATCCTAAATATAAAATGCCCAAATTTCCCATTTTTAATGGTCCGTAACGGCCCACTTTTTTCTTTTTGATAACAAGTATGAATTGATATAGGCCTACTAAAATGTACCATAAAAATCATTATCATGTATTTCTTGACATTTCATTTACTTTTTTACCATAATAATAGCTGCTTGCAAAGGCCTACGCCGTCACAAAAAAACCCGGGGGGCCGGGGAGGGGGGCACTTACATTGACGAGTGGATACCATGCCCGACCAAAAAAAAACGTAAAAAGGATGTCCTTTTCACGATAGGGCACGTTACCTACGTAACGTGATAAGGGTGTCAAAAACACCAAAATAACGAAAAAAGGGTATCTATTAATTCGCTAGGAAAACCGTCGTGTTTAGGGTCTAATTTGCGGGGATGATAAAACAAAATCAAAATGTTTTATAAAGGATGTCCTTTTTGCTCCAACACTTCGTGTTTAGAGTCCGATTTGCGCGAGGTGTAGAAGGTGGGGTCGTACTAAACCAAATAAGGTAAAGCCGACGACCGAAGGACCCGTAACAATAAAACATTCCTGTACTTGTTTAGGGGTTCATTTCAGGGAATATTTGCCAAGAGTATCGTTTTGTTTCCAATACTTGTTAAGGGTAGGGTTTCACACGCCAATACTTGTTAAGGGGTGCATTTTCAGAATATGGAAATTACGTGTTTAGGGTGCTTTTCGAGACCCCATGGTCGCGCATGGTATCCACTCGTGAATGGAAGTGCCCCCCCCCGGGCAAAAAAAAAAATCTTACCTTTGAAAAAGATTGGTGGGGGATGGATTTTCCTCGAACGCATACCAATTTTTTTTCTGCTATTTTCATAATAAACTTTAAATGAATTCAACTTTGCACTACTTAATTTTTTCAAAGACAAAATAACAAAATTACATCTCGTCATCATCATCATCACCACTATCATTAGCATCACCATCATCATCACCACAACCGTCACCACAACCATCATCATCACCAAGATAATTTTCATCATCGTCATTGCCATCATTATTTTTTCCCCATCCCTTCTTTTTTTTTCTTCCAATATTCCTCCTTTTTTTTAGAGCGGCACACCGTCATGCTCCCTCACTGATTATCCGCCTCTATATGCTTGGTGTTGTATAAATTGGCGGATACCTGAATGAAATACTGAAGAGAAAATAAGGAAAGGGAAAAAGTAAGAAGAAAAAGAAGATGAGGAGAAGAAAAAAAGAAAGCCAAACAAATGAAACAAAACAATGTCAAAATTTCGTAATAAAGTCTTCTACATGTACGTCAGTTTAATAATGATGTTTTCATTGAAATGAGAACAAAAAAAGAATTGAAACCATAGGCGGCGGAAGCGGGGACGTTCCCCCCTAAATTTGTTGTTGACCTTTTTTTTTTGCTTGTCAATTTATTTTCCTACGTCCCCCCTAAAATGTTTGGGTTGAGAGCCTTTTTTTTTGCTTGTCAAAATTTTTTAGGTTGTCCCCTCCTAAAATTTGGGGCTTCCGCCGCCAATGATTGAAACAGGACTACATTATAATATAGTGTAAAGAAATAGAGGGAAGCTCCGAGACAATAAAAAGGTTGAAAAAGAAAAAAGTGTGAAAACACAAAGCTCTCACAACATGAGCATAATAACAAATAATAACAAATAAGCGAGGACAAGTAGCTGAGGGACCCCCCCCCCCCAACTCTCTCTCTCTAGTTATCTATCTATCTATCCGACTCGATTATATAAGAGAAGAATTTACTAATCAAAATATTATGAGCAAAAAGCACGAGCTGATATTTTTTATGAATATTCAAAACTGATAGAGAGACGCAATCGAATTATTCGATTGCGACAAAATTGATGATCTGAGAATTTATTGTTTTTAGGAATTCATTAAAAGCATAAAGTTGATCAGCATTAAAATATGGCAGGCGCAACGCATGAGCTAAAGCTTTATAGGCATACACCGATAAAAAATTTTAAGTATTTTTGGTAATCATGAAAAAAATTGATATTTCACGAAAGAAAGCTCAAATCCCGAGGAGGAATATTCTTATGAATTGACTTTAAAAAAAACTGTGGTAAGCCCCATTTAATATTTGATTATAAGTCGAATAAAACAGTAAAAGCTGACAAACGTTCGCGTGATATTTGGCAACCTCCCCCCCCCCAAAAAAAAAAAAAAAAAAAATAAATAAATAAAAAATAAAAAAAAGTTTTTAACTATAATAATGATCGAAGGTAATTTTGTCTCACGTAGAACTGGACAAATGAAAAAAAGATTGTCACTAAAAAAATGAAGGTAATTTTGACCCACGTAAAATTTGGCGAGCCCCCCCCCAAAAAAAAAAGGAAAAAAGGTTTTAACAAGCAAAAAAAGGCTAAAAAGGAGAAAGAAGAGACAAGAATAATTATGAACGAAATATCCCCATTACAAATAATGCTGTGATCATCATAAGAGAGGGGTCGCATAACTAGTATGAACAACGTATTTAATTCCAAAATATTTACTACAAATCTCAATAGGGGAATCGGGCAGAAATGCTCACCCCCACCCCCACCCCCCCCCCCCCCGATCCGCCACTGATTCCAATCAATAATGACATTTATCTGCAATACTGATACTTTGGAATCAAGATACTGAAGATTGATACGCTTTACATAAATTATGAACGTCTGACAAAAAGATAATCTACCGATCACCTGACCGATCAGCTGACCAGTTCGCGTATCACTTGGGAGTTGATCACTCGTCGCAGCTGTGTGGAACGCTCACCGAAAATCAACAAAAAGGGCCTGAAATGTAAGTTTAATGATAATATATTTTAATTTGAACTACTTAATTAATACTTTTAATGTCTCCCCAACAAATGAAAGTCATATCACGTAACTCCAATTTGTATTAAGGCGTACATTTACCAAAGTCTTGGGTTGGAAATCAGAACAGCATTGTCTAACCCATATTTTTGGGTAATGTCGCCTATGAGGTCCATACATGTTAATGTTTGGACCTCATTGGTACTAGGAGTGGTGACAAGTGAAACTGAAAGGTGCTGTAGAGTGTAGTGTTAGTTTTTGGTGCTTTAAGCTTTGCTTCCATTAGATGATCTTTGTCAAAATGAAATTGAAAGGATGGGACTGTCTTATCATGCTTATGGTAAATCTTCTTGTTCTCCTTCGCTTCCTCGTTTTTTTTCTCCTTCACTTCCTCATTTTTTTCTTCTCCCCTCTGGCTCTAGTGATTCTCCCCTGGCTTGGGTTTGGCATTGTCTTACTTCAGTCTTCCTCCTTCTTTTTCCTCTTAGATGTCCACTTTGTCTTCCTCCTACGGCCTACTCATCCTTTTTTTCTCCCTCTTCTTCGTTGTCTTCCTCTTCTCCTACTTCTCCCTGTGTCTCCCTTTACCTTTCTTCTTCTTCCTCCTCCTGCTCATCATCTTTGTTTTCCCTCTTCTTCTGCCTCTTCTTCTCTTCCTGTTTTGCTTTCTTCTTCTTTCTTTCCTCTCTGCTCTTAATCTTCCTCTTCTTCCTCAGGTGTCCTCTTTGTCTTCCTCCTCCTCATCCCGCGTCTGTGTGTATGGTCCTGGGGATTGGTATAAATAGACTACGTTAACAGATAATTTTCGTCACTTGATAAAGAGTTGCTGGGGCACTCGAAAGCTAGTGAACTTGTAAGCAAGTGATTACTTTTTGCAAGAGTGATCATGAATTTCCTAGAAAGCTAGTGAACACTTTTTGCGAGAGTGATCACAAATTTCCTAGAAAGCGAGTGAACACTTTTTGCGAGAGTGATCACAAATTTCCTTGTTGACCGTAGTAGATTGCGAGACAAATGAGTACCCTCTAGCGATTAAATTCTTCATACTTTGGATGAAGCCAGCAGTACATGATTTGTTCATAAACAAACAGTATAATTTTATATAATCTAAACTGACATTGTATTCTCGACCAGGAGTGGATCCAGGATATATCAGAGGCAGAGGCCCAAGAAATATTGGAATGCATACTTGAGTCTCAAGGCTTGTATCTGTGTTTATTATCATATTTCTTTATTTTGCCCAGGTTGTTCCAGATCTTCCTTTTATCCATGTGAGTGAAGTGAGTGTACTCAACAGAGTTTGTCGTTTAGGGGCTATTTATAAGAATCTCCAGACCTTCATCAAAAGATACAGTGGCAGTCCTCACTTAGGGGAACATAATCAAGGTAATTTTTTTTCCATTTTGAGGTGCTGTTATGCTTTGACCTATATTGAAATTCAGTTGGAAGACTTGGCACACCCCTCTGAGAAAATTATACTTCCTCCCAGTTTCCTCTTGTTAGCAATAAAGAACAAATAGCAATAATTGGATTTGATTGTGCATTCAATCTCATAAAGGCTCCTATTAAGTATCATTAGATACAATAAATTTTTTCAGAATTTGATTTGTTTCAGGGAATTTTTATTATATTAGATAGGGAAGGGGACCCGAGAGAAACAGAAAAAGCTGGGCACAAATATTAATAATAAAACCTTTAGAAAATTCTTTACATAAAAAGATTTCTTTCAACTAACAAGCTGTCCTTTTTGGCAGTGTTCAGTATTTGGTGTATTAAATGGCATTCAATTGGGAGCAAAATGCTATTCTTCAGTTGAATCAACACTGAACATTATTGGTCTGCAACTTATATTAAATAATTACTAAAAATAAATTCTCTCACAAACAGTCATGAAGTTTGGTTTCCTTTGTTTTAATAAATCATGTATTTGAGCAAATAGTAAGATTGGTCACACTTAATGTGAAATGTTCTTGTCTCTTTTCAGAAACTAAGTCAGTGGATAGACTTGCTGATGGATTGTATCTCAGGACATTCTGTTCAGGTTTAGACAAGGTCCTGGAACCATACAGAAAAACTCTATTAGACCTGGAACAGGATGTAGGTATTATTGCTTGATATCCTCTAAGTACTACCCTATAGTCTAATTCTTAGAATGGCTAACGTTACACCATCATGGTCTAAACCCACATGGTCTACTGACAATTTAATTTAATTTGCATATGATCCAATTATCACTGTGGTCTATTACTCACTTGGTTTTAAACCATTTAGTTTTAATGATATTGCAAAGTGCTGCAAACTCTCTGGAAAGTTTTGAAAATTTCCAGAATCTTCAGCTGTCGGGAATTAGAGTAATTGTCAGGAAATTTCATTTTTTCACACACCTTATGATTTGTGTTTTCGAATAAGTAATTACTATTGATGTCTTCATATTTTATACTTTCAATGTTCTTTGTTAAGTAGAGTGGATTTGATAACTGACTGTGTAATTTGTTTTGTAATATTTTTTACAAAGATTTTAGCGGACCCTAACCTGACTGTAGGTCATGTACAACACACCCTGGAGCCATTCCAGTCTCTGTTCCCGGCCCTATTATCACTAGCTCAACAGATCCAGACCCAGGGCTATCATGGAGGCCAGATCCTAGACCTACTACAGAGGCACTGTGATTGTGGTCAGCCAGTTATTCAGAAAGCATTACAGAAGTGAGTCTGGATTTTCAAATGATTTCATATTGGTTTTTCATCGGGTTTAGGTAGTTTTTGTGATGTATCAGGACTGAAAACTCATTAAACAAGGAAAATGTCCTAGTGCCAATAATCACTTCAACAAAAGCAGAGGTGTCCCACAAAGGTTTACAAATAAAACATGCTAATGTATTGTAATTTCATGGAGAAATAAATGTAATGTCCATGTAACATCCATAAAGATATGATTTTGATGGCAGCAAATCCATAAAAGATTTTAAACTCTTTCTTGACTCATCAAACCTTGGTTCTAACTGAAACAACTTTTATTGTGAAATGCAATGGTTGATACTTTAATTACATGGACATCTTAACTAAATGAAATTTGTGATTCATATTGTACTGTTGTGATCCTTATTCTTAAAGAAGTTTGTGCTTTTACTTGATTGAATTACTCATGTACATTATGATTATTATTCTTTTTGTCCTAGCTTATCTTTCAATTCTAGCAAACTACAATTTTATTATTAGAGACGTCATGAGATATTCACCTACTGATGCAATATTCCTTTCTGTGTATAGAATTATATGATCAAGAGGTATAGCAATACCCTAGTTGAAGAAGTTTATAAAAAATGAAATCTTTGATCCCTATTCTAATTTTGTGGCTGTCATGGTGAACAAGAAGGGTTCAACGGAACGTAATACCTTATTGGTTACAGAGTGTAAAAGGTTTGGACTGTATCCATTTGCATCCAGTAATTGCCTATAAGGAATAAACAGAAATAGATGGATATGAGTTAATATTTTGAGTATTCTCAATCTACATACTGGAGTTTGTTTTGTCCTAGCAATTTACTATACACTTCATGAGTTGGCGAAGTTAATTGAATTTCTATCCTTTTCCCATTTTCAATATTTCCACTCTATCCAGAATCTTATTTGCATGCCACTGTGTAATGTACCGTCAGGTAACGGCCTGGCTTCTCCATGGAATGTTGCTTGACCGTCATGCTGAATTCTTCATTCACCAGACCACTGATCCTGGTCAACTGTTGACCCCTAGTCCTGATGATGATGATCTTGGTCTCGGTGGGGTGACCAGTAGGCAGCTTCAAGATATCATGGTAAGAACTTCTTCAGGTATGGCCTGTATTCTCAACTTGGGCTTAATTCAAACTTTGGTTTGATGTTTGTGGTTTAACTATGGATAGCCAATTGTCATACAAGGGCAAGTACGATCATAAGGGTTACTCTAGTAGATCTACGAATAATGTGGTGTTGATTGTTTCTAGAGTTAGGCCTGTACAGTTATTTTTTTATCTTATCTATGAAATATGATACCAACTATTGTTTTTTTTTTAGCTTTGTTCTTCTGAACATTCCCATTGATATGTAGCTTTGAATTTATTATCACAGCAACTTTCTGAAGATGGGATATCATCAGAGACCGAACACAGTCGTTTTGCCATCCATCCTGCCATGTTACCCAGCTATATCCCTGCGAGGGCAGCAGACAAAATTCTCTTTGTTGGGGAATCTGTTCAGATGTTTGAAAGCAAGAAACAAAGTACAGCCATGAAATACACAGGTATGGCCATCAATACATACAATACTAGGTTATCTTACTAAAGGTCAAAGTAGCATATTTCCCACTGAAAAGAAGCAGGAAAAACAAGCATCATTTCTGCTCCGGTCTGATCTTCAACTCGTTATCAGCTCATCTCATCAGTAAAACATCATGTCTGGAAGAGGTTTTTTTTATCATAGACAATTAGGCTGCAGAAGTCTTCGCCAAATCTGTGCTACAACTCAACACATTTATTTCTGCATCAATTGTGTTCACACTTGGTACAAATTTTTCTTAAGTAATACTGCATATGTGTTCATGAGGATGATGAGGTCAAAGGTCATCTCGGGGTCAAAAGATCATATTGTATGTTTTATTGATGCCTGGGGACCGTTTCATGATTGTTTTCAGCACTGACAAGTTGTCTTTCTCTGACAGTTACCATAGTAACAGTCAGAGGCCAGTGCCTTTCAACCAATCAAAGTCAAGGATTTCACTGAAATTGTCAGCACTGACAATTTAGTCAGTGCTGGAAACTTTCATGAAACACCCATCTGATGTAACTGAGGTCTATGAAGGGTGTTCAGTGGGTTATTTCTAGATATTGTTTTATCCAGACTCAGTTCTTGGTGAGAATGAAGCAGAATTTGCCAGCAGACTTCATGATCTTCAAGAGAAACCAATCTTTATGATTCAAGACTTTGAGGATGCTGTAGATGAGATCAGAGTTTGTGTGGCTGAGGTGAGAGGTCATCATCCATATCTATCTTTGTCCAATCTGATGAGGGCATATTACTGTATTCTTATATGACCCTGACAACAAGTTGGTTTTTATAAAAGCAGGGTTGTGAGAGTTCAGATTTTTAGCTGATTTCAGATTTTTTTTGTTTTGATTTTCAGCTGAATTTCAGCTTATATTTGGCTTTCCTCTGTACAAAAAGTATGGGAGCTCTTTCTATTTCAGGCTTTTTCAATACTCTTCAGCTTATTTCAGATCTTTTTATTTGTGACCACTCACAACCCTGTAAAAGAGACATTTAAAGAAAAAGGTTTCCTTCAATTCACTTCAGTTTAATTGTGCAAGGAAAGATAAATCAATGAAATATTACAATTTAAAATTAAAGCCTTTCTTGAAGGTTATGAAACCTGTTTCTTGTAAGAAAGAAATAGCAGACATTTAATTGATATGTTGCTAGTTGGAATATTATTATGAAAATGATCAAACTGTTTTATTCTGGGTAAGAAACTTGGGATTTATATAGTTAAGGTCTTGAGATGATACTATACAATTTTGATATGTCAACTTTTGAAAGTGTACATATTGTAGAATCTGAATAAAAACTCTGATTCAGTAATTTAAATTTATACATTTTTTTTAAATATTCAATGATTTCATTTCTCTGTCATTATCTTTTCCAACAGCATCTATGGAAACTTGTCGTGGAGGAGTTTAACCTTGTCGGAAAGTTGAATATGTTCAAAGATTTCTTTCTTCTTGGGAGAGGTGAATTATTCCTTGCTTTCATTGATCAAGCTCAGACTCTCTTAAAGAATCCAGCCACTTCAACAACAGAACATGGTAAAGATTATTCCAATCGTAATATGTATTTATATATTTTTTAATGTGAAAAGTAAAAATGACCACATAGAAAGAGTGGTAATGTGCCAGAGGTAATGGCAGAGGTTTTAGAATTGTTGTAAAGGTACCAAATTTTGGTGTTTATACTAACGTCTAATCAAGATTTAATCAGTATTCTTTATTAATCAGTCTCATCTCAGAACAATGGCAGGTCATAAAAATCTATGTTTGATATCTTATTTTTTGCAGTGTCAGTAGATTTATGTATAAAGGGCAACTCTGTCATGTAGAAATGGCAATCAGACTGTTCCATAGCATCACACTTTTAAATTAACAGTTTTCAGAGAGTTCTGAATGAGCTTATCAGATGTATCTAACATTTAGTTACATACTAGTAAACAATGAATTTTACTATACTTTATTGAAGAATTGTAGAGAAAATGCTTTTATTGTGTTATGTAAAGGGACATCTCATTTCCAGTAAGAACTGTTTGAATGCTTGAATTCCCTTAGTCAGACAAGATGCCTGGTCATATGTTATGCTTTTAAAGCATTGTTTTGATTTAGGTCAACCATCTTATAATCAATCTTGTTTTCTATCTTATTAGATGTAAATGTAGCATTCCAGCAGGCAGCTCATAAGATTCTCTTTGATGATGATACTTCACTATCAAGGTTTAGACTCACCATATCAGGCAAGATCAGTAAACCTGCTTCCAAGAGTAAGTTCTACATTCATTCTTGTTAGATCATCTAGCTTGTATCTTGTCAGTTGTTACATCATAACAAGTGGAGGGAGAACATTCACTGTTTCGTGCTAAAGAATAATATTTGATATTTCAACTTTACCCCAAAAATGTACTGAAAAAAAAGGATTTTTTTCGTATGAATATTGCCACATACACTTATTCATGTTATTTTAATTGGATCTTGTTCCACTGATTCAGGTCTTATGGAGTCCACGACTTAGCTTTGTTGTTGATCTTATACCATGATGTGGTCAATGTATTTTGAAAGTATATTTCCTCGTTTTGTTCTGCCCAATTTAGAGAGCGAAGGCAGCAGACAAGTGCGTGGTATTGGTGAGAGTGGCTGGTCGTGTCTTGGGATGACATTCGCTGTTCAGTGGCCTCTTCATATCTTGTTCACACAAAGTGTCTTAGAAAGGTACCTTAGATATTGCCTTACTTTAGTTTTAGATTACATGCCAAGTTATTTTAACCCGTTTGCTACAGGAACCAATTAGCCACTGTACAAATTTAATGGGAATTTAAGTATTCGGTAGTCAATTGGTTAAATTCTTTGTACAAAGACAATGACAATAGTTCTCTTTAATAATTAATATATTTACCACTCATGGGATGGAACACCACATCAGCCAATGCTGTTTTTTGTAGGTTAATGCTGTAGGAAAGAAATTTCCATAATTGTTTAAAGGAGTCCCACACAAGCCTGAACTTGGGTTGTAAGTTTACAAACATCCAGTGTAAAATTATGCCCCATATTGTTAGTAAATTTTGCTAATCTTATTCTAGAATTTGAAATCCATTGTAGCTGTATCTTGTCAACAAAACCTTGTAATGAATTTTTCTGCCATTGACTGTGTGTATTAATTTTCTGCAATAATTTCAAATCATAGAACTGTCATGCCTCTTTTAAATTGAATGATTTTAGTTTGACATTGACAACTACTTTTCAGCCTTATTGATTCATTTATGTATAACCTGCATTTGAGTATGTGTGGTTGAGTAAGACCTCCATGATTTCTATTTAACTTCTGCCTGAAATATAATGTTGAATGGGTATCCTAGATAAATATCTCTTCACTGCTTAATGTATCGAAGAATGCAACATATATAAAGACCAATAATTTTGTTTCAATCTAAGACTGAAATAGGGAGTTTGTCCTAGAACATTCGGCTTAGACAGAGAGTTGGATGAGTTATTTGCACACAAGGCTTTGACCTCTCACCTCTTTGAGCCAAGTGTTCCAGTGCCATTGGAAATAGTCTTAGGAATCCAGGGGCCCTGTTGCATAAAAGATATTATAATAGTAACTCTGTCATGCAATGGTATCTTTCTTAAAACCCTTGATTCTGATTGGCTGTTGAGCATTGCTACCATGGGAGTTACCATGGGATGTCAAAGTTACTATAACTTTTATGCAGTGGGACACTGATATTAAGACCATATTAGTCCCCCTTCGATTTCAATTCAATTAAGGGTTTATTAAACACATGGGTTGCAGCCAAATGGCTGAATTGGTCATGTATACAATGTACAGACAATAAGAAAGACTCATTACATACTTCAAACATTCGAAAACGGTTGAACCTTTGTTAAAACTGACATAAGAAATATGTATGTTGTTAATAAGGTAAGATAATAAAGAAGTGGTAAATTAAGAACAATAAAAAGGAATTAAGCAAGATCATTGAGATTATATGGATATTAAATAAAATTGTTGTTTCCTCATTCATTTATAAAGCTTTATACAATTTCCTGGTTTATTGACACAGATACAACATGCTATTCAGATTCCTTCTCAATGTCAAACGAGTTCAGCTTGAGTTACAGCAGTGCTGGGCCGTTCAGATGCAACACAAACATCAAAACTTTAAACGTTGGGATGCAGCTCAATGGCGGCTTCGTTCACATATGGCCTTTCTCATTGATAACCTTCAGTACTATCTCCAGGTATGAAATATGGATTCATCTTTTTTTACATTCACTTTATACTGAATAGCTTGCAATTGCCTGACTTTAGCAGGGGTTCTTCTGCATGTATACTCGTTATTAAACTTGCTATAACTTTTAATTGGTTTATTGTAATAATTTGTAATCTGTAATAGTCTGACATTTAAGGGCATCGCTAGCTAAGAAACTGTTAGAAAGTAGAATGACTGAACAGTTTACCTTCATGTAGCATGTGTGAGGATCATATATACTAACATTTAGAATTTGTTAAATTTTGTATACCCCCCCCCCAAATAAAAACAGGTACCGTAATTCAGATTTCATGGTAAATAATGTGTGTTTTCAATTCAATTTCAATGTCAATTAAAAAGCAATATTTATTGATCATCAAAGCTGTTTTATACCCCATTGCACATGAAAAACAGCCTCTGCTATAACTTTCAGGATTATAAGTTTATAGGCACAGTATATGAATAATATAAAACATTGTAAAAGCAATTTCAAATACTTGTGTCTATTCCAAGAAATATACAGTTTTTACCTCAGAATACTGCATTGCATATTTTCATTATTTGTAATTTGCATCCCAAGATGGTGGTTAACTTGCAAACCAGGTATTTTGAATGTCCCTGTCAGGTTAATCAATGACATAATGTTTTGAAGCTATGAGAAGGCTGAAATAAGTGGGGTTTTTTTCTTTTCTTTTGGACAGGTTGATGTGTTAGAAACCCATTTCATTCAGCTTCTACAGAAGATTGAATTAAAAAGAGATTTTGAAGCTGTTCGTCTGGCCCATGATCAGTTCTTAGTCTCACTCATAACCCAATGCTTCCTGCTCACAAAACCAGTAAGTATCTTACTCTAAACTTGCCAAAATTTGACACTTCTAAGTTGATAACCTTTTTACAACTCAAAGTTTCATACCTGCCAAGTGCTGCTATTGAATAGGAACATTTCTATATTCAGGAAAAGAAAATTGCCATTATAACCTGTGTGTTCCTATTGGGAAAATTTTCTCTACTGTTGAATAGGAAACTTTTAAGAAATTTCTAATTTCTGGAAATTTCTTGGTACTTTAATTGTTCCTATATCTTTGCTCTCAGGGTTGGCATGTTTGAGCTTGGAATCACAGAAAATTTTAGGCAAATGTTGCTTTAAAGATATAATTAACACATACTTTGCATATTCTCATATAAAAATCTTTCCTCAGTGATTATTTAATAGTTTGACTGGTGCATACCCTAAAATATTTTTTCTTGAAATTCTAAGCTTTATAAAACAGCCACAGGATTGGTATAATACTTTCCTGATAAAGATAACTCTGTTTTTCATTTCACACAGGTCCATCATTGTTTGACTGAGATCCTTGATTTATGTTACTCATTCTGTAGTCTCATGATGCAGACCTCAACAGTTACTGATAGAGAACTTACACACATGGATAAACTAGCTCAGGTAGGTATAACTGCCCTCAATTTTGTTTTATTGCTTTATCTGTATAAAGTAGGCATGCTGTTTGAGAAAGAAAAAAGGCTTTAAGAGATATTGTTGTCTTCTTTTACATAGAAAAGATATTAAGAGTCTGATCTGATATTATAATTGATCAGGTAACAAGGGTTCCCATGGAAAACCCTGAATAAAACCAAACCCCCTGCCAAGTAATAATCCTAATTCTCATCTTATTCTGAATTAAAAAAAAAGAAAAGTAACAATCTTGATGCTATGATCACACCACAAAGACTTGATCCAATCATACCCATTACTGGATATAACATAATAGCTTTGGTTGGTCTGTAGATGGTTTTTTTCTGGTGTGTCCTCATTGTGAATATAAGCATTATGCTAATGAATAGTGAACATATGAGAAACTGATCCGTAATTGTTGCTCACCTGAATTCACATGTACAAGTCTTGAATCTTTTACAATATTTGTAATGATACTTTTTACTTTTTTTACCAATGTAATGTAGGGTTTCAATCGTCAGTCATCGCTCCTGTTCAAGATCTTATCAGGGGTTCGTAACCACCATGCTAGCCCTCACCTGACTCAACTTTTACTGAGACTAGATTTCAACAAGTATTACAGCCAGGCAGAAGGTGCACTAGCAAGATAGCTGACAACTGAGGACTTACAAAATAATTATTAATGAAACATTGATTCATTAATCATGAACAGACTTTATGAAGTTCCTTGTTTAAAGACAATGTGCGAGTGTTTCAGAAACACTCTTCAAGTTTTCAGATGACTTGCCTTTATTTCGATTGGCTGAGAAGTACAGATGTCTGACAGTTCCTATGGTAACTGTAGGATAAGACAAACTTGGTCTGATAAAGACATCTGACAAATCCTTTTATGACCTACTCCTTAGATACAGCCAGCAGATTTTTGTTGGAAAATCATGAAATTTGTGGGTTTAAAATCTTGCAAAGTGATTCCTCCCGGGGAGGGGGGGGGGCACTTCCATTCACGAGTGGATACCAAGCGCAACCATGGGGATCCAAGCACCCTAAACACATAATTTCCATATTCTGAAAATGCACCCCTTAACAAGTATTGGAAACAAAACGATACTCTTGGCAAAATTCCCTGAAATGAACCCCTAAGCAAGTACAAGAATGTTTTATTTTTACGGGTCCTTCGGTCGTCGGCTTTACCTTATTTGGTTTATTACGACCCCACCTACTACACCTCGCGCAAATAGGACTCTAAACATGTAGTGTCGGGGCAAAAAGGACATCCTTTATAAAACATTTTAATTTTGTTTTATCATCCCCGCAAATTCGACCCTAAACATGTAATTTTCCTAGCGAAATAGATACGCTTTTTTCATTATTTTTGTGTTTTTGAAACCCTTATCACGTTACGTACGTAACGTGCCCTATCGTGAAAAGGACATCCTTTTTACGTGTTTTTTTGGTCGCGCATGGTATCCACTCTTCAATGTAAGTGCCCCCCCCCCCCCCCGGGTGATTCCTCTTTGGCCTTGGTAATTACTACATAGATACTGATATAATTGACTTACAACATGAGATGATTTCCCTTACTCATTTCCCTGTTTTTGCCATCATGGAGAGCATTATATTGTGACGTAACCGAGTTCTGTCGGGGTAGCGTTCTGCCGTCTCGCAGTCTCCAGAACCCAGTCCACGCTGTTCTTCACTCATATACTTGTTTTAGGGGCAGATTCTCTCACAAAAGTCTATTGTGCAACGTGGTATACTATCTTCCTCTCAGACCTCTCTGAAATACATGCAGAATCAAGCACTAATACCTTTTACCTTATAAAGAAAGCATAGTGGAAAGATCTTGTGTACGGTGAAAGTCTTAGTTTAATAATCGGAGCTACTATTCACAACCGCAAGTCATCGCAGCTCCCAGCGAACTGACGTACTTCTCCATAAACGCAAGTATCACAACATAAAAATATCGCCCTCTACGATCAAATTATGACATATAACTCTAAGGTACTACTCATTATGCTACACAGCCCCTCCCCAAGTCTGGACTGTCCTCAGACCACGTATAAAACCAAAAAGCCTAAAAATACATCTTTTCAAAACTCAACTCACCCTTCAAGAGTGAAACATCGATGGCAGAAACAATAATTATAAAAAAGAAAGTATAACAAAAAATATTGTTAAAAATATACAGGTATATACATTGGCAGTAGAAAATACAGAAAGCACTGTTCTTAACACACTTATGAGTTTAAAGACATCTCTAAGACCTTCCTAAAGAAAATCAAATAACATCCTGAGTTTCATGTCCAAACATGAGGTATTAAATATTTTTTTATAAAAAAGTAGATACTGATCTTTTTTTCAACTGCTTAATCAGTGACATCAAATATAACTTTTTGTAAGCACTGTCCTCACAAAACAAGAACAAAATAATCTATGTACAGAAATAGATAGAAAAAGCGAGGAGAGTTGTAGTGAGAGCAGGGAAATGTCAAGATGAGGAGGATATAGGAAAGATAAGAAGAAAGGCAAGGAAGACACAATAGGTAATAGAGTATAACATACATCAAGGCAATAAATCGGAATACAAAAACAACAAGATGGAATGTTCCTCATGGAAGAGATACTGTTTTTATATATAACAAAAGTTCAGAAAAGTGTTCTGGATGATGAGATCTTTAGCTGATCAATCTGTTTCGGCCTTGGTTGTTCCCACCATCATATCAACCGTAAACTCCTTTGTGACTTCGTCCTCCGATACTAATTCTCCATTTCGGAACACTCGGCGCGTGGTTTTTTCGGTGATAGTTTTTAGGTTCCCAACTAATCCACGCTCCAAATCCTCTACCGACATAGCCGGACCCACATCCCCCTCATGTACATGATTAATCTTGGTGTATGAGGGACCGACTCAACAGTCTTTACCATCACCTTGTGGTAGGTCCGTGCCTTTTCCTCATAAATAGACCTCGATCCTCCGGAAAAAATTTATGCTGAACTATGTTCGGCCACTCGGACTAGGTTCCCTGCTAAAATCCTGGTCGATTCCAAGTCACCGATAGGTTTTCCTAACTTCACTTTCTCAGGCAAGTCCATGCCCTCCTCCTGTTCATTTTCAGAATCCTCAGACTGCTCATCCTTCACCTGTTGACGCAGGAGGCTAAGTGGTTTCCCACTGAGTCCTGGGCCCATTTTCCAAGAATCTACCGCTTCCATAGTGCCAGGAGAGACGTCAACTTGAATCTCTGCCTCAGCAATGGTTGGCTCTTGTACCTCACTACAGATCCGAGTTGTTGTCTTCTCCTCATGTTCTCGAGTTGTCCGACATCCTTCACATTCTCTCCTTCCTTTGTCGCTCATGTGGACTTCTGACCTCACCTTTGGACGTCTCTCATGGTTCACCATGTGGGCCCTAAGGTTGTCTCTGCGGGAATACCCCTTCTCACAGACGTCAACTTGAATCTCTGCCTCAGCAATGGTTGGCTCTTGTACCTAACTACAGATCCGAGTTGTTGTCTTCTCATGTTCTCGAGTTGTCCGACATCCTTCACATTCTCTCCTTCCTTTGTCGCTCATGTGGACTTCTGACCTCACCTTTGGACGTCTCTCATGGTTCACCATGTGGGCCCTAAGGTTGTCTCTGCGGGAATACCCCTTCTCACAAATGTCACAAGTATACAGCCTTTGACATCGATGACTCTCATCGATGTGTTGGTGGAGACTCCTTTCATGTGAGAACCTCGCTCCACAGTCGAAGCATTCAAAGTCAGATGCCACCCGGTGCCTCATCTTGTACCACTGTAATCAGAAAAACACACACAAAAAGAATTGATTAAATTCTGTCTCAAAATGTCAGAATATCACATCTGTCACAGTCACTAACTTACGGATTTCTAGTTCTTGGGGGATTCCTTTTTATTGCTGGAATAGGAGCCTTTCGCGGAGCTGGTACGAGAGGCTCCTCAACTCCTGAACCTTCCCTCACAATGGGGTCGATTCCCTCCTCTATTACCTGGAGTCCCTCACTCTGAACGAGAACTCCCTGCTCATTTTCATGAGCCTCTAACCAGGACTGAAATGGCACTCCTTCGTAGGGCTTCAACCTGTCCACATGGACTACCTTCTTGCCTCTCTCCAGGTTCCCTTCCTAGGCGCTATACATTTACATTCATAGGCACCATCCACGCTGTCGCCTACACACACACTCAAGGCGCTATTCACCAACGTACATAGGCGCTCTTTTCTTGCCTCTCTCCAGGCACCCTTCCTAGGCGTAGGCGCTCTCTTCTTGCCTCTCTCCTGGCGATCTTCATAGGCGCTATATGTGGCGCTACCTGTAATACAGGCGCCTTAAGTTGTCTGAGTTTCCAGTGTAATATTCCACCGCGGGCACCAGTGTGGCGTATCCGAGCTCTGTCGGGGTAGCATTCTGCTGTCTCACAGTCTTCAGAACCCAGTCCATGCTGTCCACTCTTCACTCATATACTTGTTTTGGGGGCAGATTCTCTCACAAAAGTCTATTGTGCAACGTAGTATACTATCTTCCTCTGAGACCTCTCTGAAATACATGCAGAATCAAGCACTAACACTCGCCTTATAAAGAAAGCATAGTGGAAAGATCTTGTGTATGGTATAAGTCTTACTTTAATAATCAGAGCTACTATTCACAACCGCAGGTCATCGCAGCTCCCAGCGAACTGACGTACTTCTCCATAAACGCAAGTATCACAACATAAAAATATCGCCCTCTACGATCAAATTATGACCTATAACTCTAAGGTACAACTCATTATGCTACAATATCAACAACTGTCATGTGACAAGCTGCCAGATCTGTCAACAACTTGATAAAATTTTGAGTATCCAGGTTTTCTGCCTGAAAATCAGTATGGGGACCGGGGTGCGGATAGGTAATTGAAATCAGCAGCAGTACTTTGATTACACAAAAAAGAAGTCAGAATAAATGACACGTTATTTCAATTATTTACTTCAAAGGAAGTAAGCAGTGATGTATGCTAGAGCGACTTCTATTCTCCAGTTCCAATCCCTTTTCTCAGTATTTGTTTTACTTGGAGTGGAGTAGAGTTCATAAACTGATCTTGACAAGAGTTTGCATTGAAGTATATATATATATATATAAAAGAAACCTTTGTAAACACCCCTATTTACGATCCCAGCAACCACATTCTGCACACTATTGTCCCGAGCATCACTTTTTTCGTATTTTGTGTTTTCTGCAGGGAGACATCCTTGTAGCAGAATGGTTTGCTACAAGATAAAAAGTATTTCAAGCTGCAACCAATGAATAGGTTATGCATGAAAAATTCATATGTGCCTTGAATTATTCCAGGACCATACAGTGAATACACTTGAAACGGCACAAATATAAGTTTCAAGTAGTGAACATAAGCAGATTTATGTTCAGTGCTTCAAACATCACACCACCAAGTCTTGTCAGTCAGTGGCTGAACAGGTTTTGATGATAAGAACTGAAGTAGAAGTGAATGAAAAGACTGCATATGCCCATCAGTGTCTAAGTTTCCATTTCAATTTTTTCTTCCAGTATTTAAGCATTCATAGTCCTTGCAGCCGTATTGTGAGAGGTTGGTAAACACAATGGTGTACTTACCTCTCTGCAATACTCACTGCATTTCTATCATATTCATGTAGTTAGTGGTTTTAAGCCTCAGATCTATTAAGATAGATAGATAACTGGTTTATTGATAAAAAAACATCATTGCGACAAAGTTGAATTGCGATGAGTTTACAAAGGTACAGAGGCATTACATAATCATAATAATACAAAAAATATTAAAATATTAGTTAAGAAAACTATATCACATAATCATACATTCATAATTTCATAAAAAGGTAAAATACAGTGTTCATGGGACCACACTGCAAGTTCAACTGATTAATATTAAGTAATCCAAATGCTTGCGATTTATTATACTCTTAAATATTTCATTACTTAATTCTTTCTCAAATACTGCTGGTACTATCTAGGTAAAAAGATGCTGACCTGTGAGGAATATTGTGGTGGTGCATGTTTAGTGAAATACAGTCAAACCTGTGTTAGTGGCCACCTGTCTATAGTGGCCACCTGCCTTTAGTGACCACTAAAAACGATTCCCACGGAGGCAGATTGTGTGTATAAGAACCTGTCTATAGCAGCCACCTGTCTGTAGTGACCACTAAAACCGATTCCCATGGAGGCAGATTGTGTGTATAAGAACCAGACTATAGCAGCCACCTGTCTATAGTGACCACTAAAACCGATTCCCATGGAGGCAGATTGTGTGTATAAGAACCAGACTATAGCAGCCACCTGCCTATAGTGACCACTGTAACCGATTCCCATGGAGGCAGATTGTGTGTATAAGAACCTGTCTATAACAGCCACATTTTGTGTTTCCCTTGGATGGTCACTATAGACAGGTTTCACTGTACTTCAATTGAAATTGATTCCGTATTTACTTCAATTTTGTTATTGGTTCAGTGATAGTCATCATTTGTCATCGGTCATGTTTGTAATTGAAAGTTTACCAAAAAGCCACAGGTTTTGTTTATTTGAAATGTATTTATTTTGCAGCTAAGTTGAATAATGGTATGCCTTTGCTGTTTGCTTGAATATTGTGAATAATGTTGTAAATATTGTAAATATTCTGTAAATCTTAATGAAGGTTTTTGAGAAAGTTAATAAGCAAGATATAATGTAAATCTATTTTTATTTTAATGACATCTTATGATTTATAATTGTCCATTGAATGAATTTGTTTTCATTTATTCTCACCTCTCTTGGAGCCAGGAGTAAATTTGTTTGATCAACAAATCTTCTTTAATTCAAACCATCCTCCAGTCTAAATCTGTGCTAAAATTATTGGAAGCCAAAAACTCAAAACCTTGTTTACATTGAATGATTCTTACCTTTACCGTGCTCCATTTTAGTTACTGTATTATTCTTTATTGATGATTTGATTTTCTATGAGCTGATACTTTG
The DNA here is from genome assembly GCF_018143015.1 of Lytechinus variegatus. Taxonomy (NCBI): domain Eukaryota; kingdom Metazoa; phylum Echinodermata; class Echinoidea; order Temnopleuroida; family Toxopneustidae; genus Lytechinus; species Lytechinus variegatus. Next base: position 83,203,262 of record NC_054741.1, read on the forward strand.
AACCTCTACTGTTAGTAATTTGCATCAAAATTCATTAACCACAACTTTAGACCAGAGTTTAAAGTAAACCAGGTTCAGAATACAGGCAAGAATGTTACATTGTAACCTTGATACATAACTTTCCACTATCACATCCTGACCTTGAGCAATGTGAGCAGAAAATTTTGAATAAATTTTTTTTGAGAAAAAGTTGATATTTGGTGCTTTTATGTGCTTGTGGACAGTCTCTTCTTGTTCCTAATACAAACAGCTTACTAGTAGTATGTCTGTAGCCTTATCTATCTTTTTCATTCGAAGTAAGTAAGTTGTAGAAATTAAATTAGCCAGATATTGTCAGGGCAAAGAACAATTAGTATAAATACATTAAAAAATGCACACAAAAATTAGTATAACAGATAGATCCTGTAAAATCATCTTTCCTGTTGGAGGGGGGGGGGGTTGGGGAAATTGAAACTTCAATATCTATTAAAGGAAGGGACCGGGCTGAAAATATTAATATCTTAATACATAGAGTAGAATTCACTGAGCAAAATGCTGAAAATTTCATCAAAATCGGATAACAAATAATAAAGTTATTGAAGTTTAAAGTATAACAATATTTTGTGAAAACAGTCATGAATATTCATTAGTTGGGCTGATGATGTCACATCTCCACTTTCCGTTTTCTTATGTTACTACATAAAATCATAATTTTTCATTATTTCATACTTGTGTGAATAATATGTCTCCCTTATAATGAAATAAGTTGCAGCAATAAATATCTAATGCACTAAATCAGTTGTCAGTCCAATTTTTCTAGTTCTTGGAGGTAAAAATTTGAATAAACCTAATTTCATATAATAAAATACAAAAGAACAAGTGGAGATGTGACATCATCAGCCCACCTAATGAATATTCATGATGACTGTTTTCACAAAATATTGCTAAACTTTAAAATTCAATAACTTTGTTATCTGATTTTGATGAAATTTTCTGCATTTTGCTTTGTGAATTCTACTCTATTAAGCTGTACATACTTTCAGCCCTGGACCATCCCTTTAAAGGATCCAGGATTTATATTACATTTATTTTACTTAATTATTTTACCTTTTTCATGTTTTCTTAATACACCCCCTCTCTCATACAGCATCAGCTTCTTTATTTGCTTTTACCCTTTAGGCAATTTGCTTCCCTTCCATATATACAGGTGTTTTTTTTTTTTTTCTACTATTTAGTCTGCTGTTTTTCTCCTCACACCCAGCGGATCACTATATCAGTTTTATCTACCATATGTATATACATTTATATATTTATTCACATAGATTCCTTTCTGGATATATTTACATACTTTTATACTTACAGATTTATTTTTACACTTACTTTCTTCTCTTAGTTTGTTTTTTGCTCTTTCATACATACTTATGTCCTTTGCAGTTGTTTCCCATTCTTTCCCTTTTTTCCCCCACTCTTTTGCACCAGTTTATTATGCCTTTTTTGTTACCTGTTTGGCCCACCTCTCACTAATTCTCTTGTTATTCATCTCTTCCTCATACCCTCTATCACTGTTTTGTTCCAGATCCTGTTTGATGTTGCCTGCCCCATATCTTAATCCCTCTTGGCTTGAGGTCTTTCTTTGGCCTTACTCACACCTACTTCCCTTTGTGTCTGCCTACTCCTTTTCTTTCTTCCCCTTCATTAACCTGATTGGTCTTCTCTTCTCACTAATGCCCCTTTAGTCTCCTTGTTTCTAGTGTTGCTGTTGGATGTCTGTGGTCTATATCATGGTTGTTCCACTTGTTTGTCATTTTGCCTCCAACGAAGATTCTGCTAGGATCGAAAGCTTAGACCCCTTTTGACTCTCTACATTTATTTTTGTGAAAGAAATAAAATGAGAAAAATATAATGGTGAAAGATTACAAGGGAATTATTACAAGCCAACTTACATTCAATTCCAAATAGAATGTAAGTCCAAAATCAAGCAAGTCTTTTGATTGAAATAAAATTTAATTAATGAATGGAGGTTAATTTGTGTTCTATCTCAACTCAACTTTAATTGCCCCCAATAATCTTGATTTTGGGAATTCTTCTTAATACATTGAATTAAAGTATCTTGCAATGCCCATTTAGTTCTGGCTGTTTTAAAATTGAGATCACTAGACACCGTAAATTTCAAATTGGACATTTTAGCAAGTTTATTCATTAGATTAAATGGAAGTCCTTGACGGTGACAGCCCGCTAGACCGAGGGTCCGCGAGACCGAGGGTCCGCTAGACCGAAGGTCCGCGAGACCGAGGGTCCGCGAGACCGAAGGCCCGCGAGGCCGAAGGTCCGCGAGACCGACTTTTTTCCCTTCATCGGTTGCCGCGGTCGAGTGGTTTAAGGCGCCTCGTTGCAGCGGCGTAACAGGTACTTGTTATCAGAGGGGGCGGGGGGGGGGGCAGAGCCAAATATTTCCGAGTAATTCCGTCTAGAATTAATTGCTAGGATTTCAGTGAGGTGGCAGAAGTGAGCACGGGAAGCGCGTTCCGGGGGGGGGGTGCAGGGAGGGGAGTGTACCTATACCCCCTCCCCCCCGCGAGATACGAGGAAGGTCCGACGTTTCTTTAAATTATTGTTCCTTAGCTGCTCTCGTTCATCTTAATCCATCCTCTGCCTGTTAACGGAGGGGGGGGGGAATTTCGAATTGCGGAACCCCCGACGTTTCTTTGAATCGTTCACTAGTCTGCATCCGCTCGATCTTATTACGAATTCTGCCTGAAATGGGGGGGGGGGCACAACAAAAAACTTCCCGTTAACTAAGTCTAAAATTAGTGGCAAAGCTTAAGGGGGCGGTAGTCAGCACGCGAAGCGAAACACTTACTGAGCGCGCAAAACGCGTTCCCGGGGGGTGCAAGGAGGGAGAAGCTGCGACGGTCCCTTGAACTGTTCCTTGTCTGCTCTCGCTCGTCTTACGTTCTCCTATACATTTGTATTTTCTCGCTCACGTTTCTCCCTTTTTTGGGGGGGGGGGGTTGGCGTTCGTTTTGTTTTGGCTACGAGGGTGTAATAAATTGTTCATTTATTTGTTCATTCATTCACTCAACTATTCTTTAACAGCATATCAATTTGTTTGCGCTCCTTTTTTGCAGTGCGTAGCGTGTTAAATTATTTCCCTAAGGAGAATAATAGAAAATACGCCGTTTTTTAGGGATTTGCTAAGATATCTCCCAAACGCGTCAACAAGGTGATCTATCAAAACAGAATAGAATAGAGCAGATTCTCACCTTGACCATGATATGATTTTCATTTAATTTTAGTCAAATTAAGTTCTGTCACTTTTGAGGTTTTTGGAACCTTTCTTGATGATTTTGGAAATCCATTACAGCCAATGGGCAAGTGCGGGATACGAAACGTTTGGTGCGACTTCACATTGTTGTAAAAAAATATATACGTCACAATAGACCCTATCAAAAAAAGACATTTTGCAGAAAATGCTGTAGATTGCGAATACCTAAGAATGATTTTGATTGGATAAAAAAAACCTCTGTCACTATCAGTGTTGTAGTCAAGGCTCAAACCTCCAAGGCTAAGGCCAAGGCCAAGGCTTTAATACCCAAGGCCAAGGCTTCAATACCAAAGGCTGAGGCCAAGGCATGGATACCCAAGGCCAAGGCCAAGGCATTTCAATTGTTCAATATATGGAACAATAAGACAACAATGCTTAGGCGGCAGACATGACACACAGGACCAAATGTATAAAAGGTGTGAGCGAGCGAATTGAGCAAGCAAAATTTTTGACCCTAGTACATTTTAAACGAAAATTACATGATAGATCACGTAGATGTAGACATAAAATTAAAATAATTACCTTTGTACATTTAATCATTTTTCTAGGCTATTCACATTGCAGTAATTATTATTACCGAGGTGATCTGATCTTGGCATGCCCATTCTCAACATATGTCTTTTTTCCTCTCCCTGGGACAGGGGATCGAGGCAGAATGTATTTTTTTTTTGGGGGGGGGTCAAAGCCAAAAATGCACTTACAGTATATGTCAAAATGAGAATTTTGGTGCAAACAGATATTTTCAAAATGAGATTTTCGACTGTGTTAATAAGTTGTGTGTTTTGTGGAAATTAAGTTCAGCAAAGCCTTTTTAAAGTAATTTTTAATTGATAAGACAGATATTTTGATTTAGGCTTTAATTTTCCGCTATAGAAAGCATAGCGACCAAGGAAAAAAGAAAACAATTTTGTAAAGTTGTAAAACTCGATTTTTTTTTTGTCAATTATGGTGCTAATCACTGTTAAAAGGGCATCCTTGCGAGATAGATGTAATAAGAAATGAAATTTAAATATTCCGAGCTGTTTTTGTAATCACAAAAAAAGTGTGCATCTTACTAAACAAATTAACGCGAGCGCAAAACACGAGCTGAAATTTTTACTGACCAGAAAAGGAAGCTGTTCTGGACTGCATTTAGTTACTCAAAATTAGGATATTAGAATACATAAGTCACCAATCAAATAATGCGAGCGCAAAGCGCAAGCTCAAAAATTTGTGATATTCCGACCTGAAAACTGGACATTCTAAGCATTTTTTGTGTAAATGGAATGCGTTTTTATGCGAGCACAATCCAAAATTTGTTGATTTTGGAACCTAAAATTTTGCTCTGTATTCCATGCTTGGCCCCTCAAAATTTTTGGCTCATCATGCCATTAATGCCATAGCCCATTTGGAAATGACAAAATTGAAGTTAGTGTTCAAGTTTACTGAATCTTTTCAGAATATCTTAAGACTTAAAACATTCTTGTTGGTCAAAGAAATTAATACAAGGAAAACCTAATGGAATAGAAATCAATCTTGTTATCATTCTTTAGAGTGAGCTATTTTCAAAGTATAAAAATTGTTGTAAAAATTGCAGTCAGATCTGCCAGAATTATTCCTGTCATAAAATCACTCTTATCAGTGGCGTACCGTGGGTCACGGCATGGAGGGGGGGGGGCACCAGCAAAAATTTGGAGTCACCTAGTGAGCGTGCGAAGTGCGCCCAGTTGCCAGGTATACTGACCTAATAGAGATAATTAAGGACAGTGCCAATAAACGGATATGTATCTCACTAGTCAAATAATGCGAGCGCGAAGCGTGAGCTTAAAATTTTTGATATTCAGCCCTAAAAAGGGACATTACAATCAATCTTTTCTAATCATGATACGTACCTGTCTCGCTAAATAATGCGAGCGCGAAGCGCGAGCTGGAATTTTTGCAAATATTGACCCCAAACAGGAAGATTTTAAGGACTATATTTTAGGAATCTATTAAGATTATACACATATCACCATAGTCATCTAATGGGAGTGCCAATAAGCGCTTGCTGATTTTGTTAGAATTACATATAAACATGCACATAAAGCATTTGTAATCATGATTAACATACCCATGTCACTAATTCAATCTTGCGAGCGCGAAGCGTGAGCTGAAAATTTAGGAAATTCAGACCTGAAGAGGGGCATCATTTTAAGGCTTGTTTGTAGGAATTCACGAAGACCTTACGTAGTTCACTAACCAAATGATGCGAGCGCGAAGCGCGAGCTGAAAATTTTTGATATTCAGATCAGAAAACAGAAAAAAGGACATTTAACGGACTCATTCTAGGAATTGATGGAGAGCAGACATATTTCACCAATCCACTACTGCGAACGTAAGCACGGACAGGAAATGTTTTATATTAAGACCTTAAAATGGGACAATCACTTAAAGTATTCATGAAAAAGAAGCATACTATTGTACATGTAAAACAATAACTCGAAGTGCGAGGAAATATATTTGGTAGTTTGGTGTATATTGACTTGAAAACGGGAGGTTTTAGTATAACAGGATTATCTCGGTAAACAGACAATGCGAGCACCAGGAACAATGAAGACATATGCCCTGAGCAAATTATGTTTCATAAAGTTATGAAAAATATGTTTCTTATTTAATGTAACATAACATAATTATAACATTATAATGAACAATAATGTCTTCTTTCCCACTACGTTTCTCTTCCTTTCTCCCTCTTTTTCTCCTTCCCCCCCTTTTTTTAGTCAGCCGATTGGGGTGGGGGGGGGGCACGTGCCCCCCCTGTAGTTACGCCACTGACTATTTATAATCCTAATCATAATTATTATCATTATTATTGATATTGTCATCCTTATTAGTCATGATTATAACCAATAAATAATATTAATATTCATCACTTCTCTTTGTTACATAATTATGTGATGATAATTGCAATTGATGGCACTGCAAAGTACACTTACTGCTGCTGCTGCTACTGCTGACTGGTAGTATTTAGTGTCACTAGATATACAGAACAATTGAAACATTATAATTACTTATATAAAACAAATGACAGTACAAAATACAAAATGCCTTGAAAAAGCCTTGAAAATGCCTTGAAAATGCCTTGAAATTTCAAGGCTCAAAATCCTCAAGGCCAAGGCCAAGGCCCTCTCAAGGCCAAGGCTTGAATGTTCAAGGCCAAGGCTTTGAAAAAATAGGCCTTAAGGCGCCTTAAGGCCAAGGCCGAGCATCAAGGCACTACAACACTGGTCACTTTTCACATTTGCAAAAGCTTTTGCAATAATTGGTCACTATAGTTTGGCGGGTTCAGCCGATGGCATTGTGTGTACACAGTACACTGATCTCTATAAAAAATCAGTGACACAGTATAGTACACACGCATAGCTAGGCAACGCAGCGCGTGAAGAATTTTGCACGTTTTCATTATTCGTACAGCGACGACTTGAGTGTATGTTGGATAGGACCGTACCATTTTTGACCGGGGGTGTGTCAATGAATGCAAGTGATCAAGAAGAGTTACAAAACTGAAGGGAGTGAGAAAACAAGGAAAGTGAGAGGGAAATTTATGAAAACAAGTAATGCGAGGAAAAATGACATAACATCATCTTTTTTATAGATAACATTTCAGCTTCTGCCGTAGTATCATTAGACTGGGAATAGTTTGTAAAAATGCTTTTCATAATAATTTTTAACATTTTAATGCGTAACACATCTCACCCAGGAAATTTGGCAATTGACCACTGAAAGTGCACGGTAAACTCAAACTAAGATATTTATAAACAGTTTTCTTTTCTCTCAATTTAAAGTTGGGAGTAGAATTATCAAAATCTCTATAGTCAAGGGCTGATTTTAATAGTATGTGGCAATTAAAATGTATCGATTTCTTTCTTTGTAAATGCTGTATTAGGCCAAATTGGGGGAGGGGCTGGAGTGCACTATTAACAAGGGGCAGATGAAGCTTTCATGATATGCGAGCAAAGCATCGACAACTAGCTGCAACAATTATATTTTCTAAAACCCTGAACTAGGCCCTTTAAAAGGCTATAAAAATCTTATGAGATGCTGAAGCGAAATATAATTAATGAGGGGAGCAAAGCGAACGAGCTTCAGAAAAATGTGGCATTTAAACCGTCAGAAGACTCTTTTTATTATCTGATGCATTTACACTACGAATGGGAAGGGGCCGCGCGCTTATGCCTCAATATTAATATTATGAGTTTCTCCATCATACTGTGAAGAATTCAGTAATTCCATTGACTGCCTTTTCACTCTTTTGTGACGTATTATGACGCTTATTACGTACGTGTAGTTTTTCAAAAGATGCGTCATCTGAGGAAACACCCTACGCGCAGTATGATTTGTCATTGACATTCATTATAAGTGCGCGAAATTGTTATGCTTTATTTACTTACGCTATTCATTACCAAAACATTATTTTTGTTACTGAAATGCGCATATTTGATCACTTTTGAATTTTACATGAGAAGGAAAGGTCGGCTGACATTCATCTCAGACAGATCTCCCGTTATTTGAGACTGAGAATTGCTGGTTTAAGAGAAAGAATCAGGTGAATATTAATTCTCTCTTTTATGACATATTCATATTAATTGACAAGTTTTGCCGAGACATTTAATGATTTTAATGATTATTTTGGACTTCAAAAACGAGAGAGAGTATTTGCGAGAAATTTTATCATTAATCGATTGATTTGTTTCGTTTAAACAGAAAAGCACCATGAACGTGTGGAGGCGAAGGTTGAGGGCTTTTGTAACCTAGTTCGAATTTATTTAAAATGTCACCATTCCTTTATTAGTGTTAGTTTTTAGTTTTATTTCTTTTTGATACATTTTTTTAAAGAATTATTTTATATAGTTTTTTTCGTATTCAGTTAGATTAAGGATTATACAGGCTCAATTTTAGAAGAGAATAAGTAAATACATGGAAACAGGATAATATATCATTTTTGCTTGAATAGGAATAGTCTTCGTCTTTAGGAATAGTCTTTGTCTTTATGTTGAACTTGTTGTATTGTGAGATAGGAATGGAGTAAAGTCGACTGCTCTCATTCATAGGTGGTGTTTTTATAAGTTTATCTCTTTGACAGTGGCATTCAGGAGGCTGTATAGCCTTGCGGCTGAGTTGCCATAAAGAAGAAATGTTAAAAGTTCTAGATTTGCACCGACAAAGTGAGTGACTTCTACGAGACTTAGGAAAGGTAGAGAGTGAAATTCCCTGTGGGGTGTAACTTGTTCTTGACAGTATTTAACTGTATTTTTGGAGAAAGAGCAACAAGGCCAGTTGCTGCACGGTGTCTGTTGACGGAGCTGGGGCTAGGTATATTGAATACTGCAGGCAGTTAGAACAGAGTGAACTAGATAATTTCAGGAGTGCCTAGAAAAGACTTGTTTGTTTATTGAAGTGAGAATTATAGAATTGAGTTATATGATGAAAAGATACCAATTTATTTGGTCAATTTTTATGTGCCGATTCTTGGCCTATTTTCTCAAAAGATACTAATTTAGTTGGTCAACTTTTTATGCCAATTTCATAAATTGGTTTATATATTTTTTTTTCGGATGAGTAATCATTCATTGCTAGGATTATTTAATATTACATGTACTTGATTTGAGCCTAGATATGTAGATCATTTATGTACGTAGTTAAGAAATAATTCAGCTGTACAGAATCAGATTGTTGTATCATTTATTACATAATAATAAGCTTCCATCTTGGAGGCATTATTGGAAATTTAACGCAATATTTTCTGCTGATTTCCTTCTGTCTGGTATTTAGTAAATTGTTTGCATTCATGTGGTTTATGGTGATTTATGATTGTTGACGATGATTGATTGATTGATTGATTGATTGATCGATTGATTGATTGATTGATGTTTATCTATTTGATTGATTGCAGCACGTCTCTATATTGGAGACAACTTACCCGCCATTGAACTCGGATAGGCTACCCGTGAACCCCATTAATTGATAGAGAGGTTTGAATATGAGTAGTTTTGTTGTGGATATCTTTTATTTACTGGAATTTATTCCAAATTAATCTGAGTTGCGGTCTCAGTATAATCTCCCGCATGGTGGCAGCATTTACCAGGAGTTTTAGGGGGTTTCACGTTACAATACATAATTTTTTTTTCTCCTTTGATTCTACGCTCACCTCCAAGTGCCACCCCATGTTATATTTGAATTTCTTTCAAAATAATGTTTAACCCTGGCGAATGCTGTATAAGGCCACACCGGGGAACAACATTCAAAGAAGCAAAAAAAAAAATTCTACTTAAAAAAAATCTTCTATATAAAAAAAGGCTGGCCAGTACATCAGAATACTCAACCTTGGCGTAAATCCGGGTATAACCCCGCCCCAACACACTCACTTTTTGGAGTGGGCGGTTGGCGTGTACAAATACCCCCCCCCCACACACACACACACTTTCTAGGGAAGAAAATATATTTTAAGTAAAAAAAAACGTACTTCAAAATTTCTATTTAAAAATGCGATTGAAAACCAAAACAGTGGTTATTTTTGGGTCGCTCGCTTCGCCCCCCTCGTAATATTTTAAAATTTATATTATGAAATGTGATTAAAAGCGAGAAAATTGGTTCTTTATGGCTCGTTCGCTTCGACCGCTCGCTAAATAGATATTCAAATGTGTGTATAGAGGGGGCAGGGGCGGATCCAGCCTTCGCCATTAGGGGTCCCGGAATTTTTTTCATCCATATTTTCCCCGATCGGCCGCTCAAAGATGATTTTTTGTTTGTTTCTTAAGGGGGTAGTCCTATGAGTCACTTCTTATCTTTATTCTTTAAATCAACGTAAATATATAATATCATAATCCTTATTTAATAATGCGAGCGCGAAGCGCGAGCAAATTTCTTTTTTAATTGTATGTATTTTTTCCTAAAATTTGAACATTCTGAAAAAAAGATGTGCCTGCAATAATTACTACGAACGCGAAGCGCGAGCAGAAATTGTTTATACACGTTTTGAAATGATCGGAAATGTAGGCCTACCTGTTAAAGACTGCTTGCAGTTAGCCATAAAGTTGTTACATATTTCAACAATCAAATAAGGCGAGCGCGAATTACGAGCAGAAAAAATTTTGACATTTCTACATAAAGAATGGAAAATTATTTTTTGTAATCATGAAAGGATAGCTACATAACTAAACAATTGATGTTAGACCTAGAACGGAACACTATTCATGTTTTGTAAATAATGAAAAGGATGAGTAAGAGGGGATATTCTTATATTAATAATTCGAGCACCAAGGGCGAGCAGAAAGTTTTTGATATTGTGATCTGAAACTTGATAACTGAATGAACATGCGCGCGCGTGTTTCAGATTTAGACATAGGCCCGTATTCTGAACTCAGGTTTAACTTAGACCATGGTCTAACTCTGTGCTAAAATTATGGGAAGCCGAAAGTGTCAAAAATTTTATTAAGATGTATGTTTTTTATATTTACTGTGCTCTTTCCTGATTCATCGATGGTGAAGACAATCATCTATTTATAATTCCTAGATAATTATGAATGATTTGAGGCCAAATGAGCCGAACTATGATATATATAAAGTTAGTGATTTATGTAACAATTGGCTACCCATACTTAAACCACAGCTTTAAACCTGAGTTTAAATTAAACCCGACTTCAGAATACGGGCCATAGAATCTAGGCATTCTAAATACAACTTTAAGTATGAAATAAAGGTGAGCGCGAAGCGCGAGCTTAAAATATTTGATATTCCGATTTGATTTATATTTCAAACACTTTGTAGGAAAATTGTAAGGTGGATATAAATCGCACTTGATAAGGAGCTGATATTTTTCATTATTATTTTGAGTTTGGGACAAAGGACCATGACATCCTTAAGACATGTTATCATATGAATATGATGACTGTATATCTTCCTATTCATCTTGTTAAGCGCGAGATTAAACAAAAGGGACAATTTGATTATTAAATTGATACCTTATTTATTAATGCATAATGAGAGCGCGGAATCTGATGATATTATGGCCTGAACAATGTACATTTCAAGCACTTTTATAATCATGAATAGGATGCTTCAGTAATCAGTTGATATATTTTTAACCATTAATGCGAGCGCAAATCGGGAGCCGAAATTTTCTTATAAACTGCCATGAAAAGGGGATTTTAAGTAGTTTGTTGAGACAGAAATACCTCGCAAATCAAAATGCAAGCATGGCAGCGCTAGCTGATATGTTTTGACAATCAGACCTGAAAAAGGATATTTTGAAAACTTTAGGGAATACATGAAAATAATAGGTACCTGATAAATCAATTTCGCGAGCGCGCAGCGCGAGCAAAAAATGTGAATATTTAGACAATAAAACTGACATTTTTACAGCAGAGCACTTTTTAGTCATCAATTTGTAAATCACACAAATTAATGAAAGTTCGATTTCCAAGGAGAAATATGTTTTGTATATTGACTTCCAAACTTGATATTTAAGCTCCATGTTGAACAAGATATGTGAATCGCCTGACAGGCAATGCGAGCGCGAAGCGCGAGCGAATTTTTTTTTCAAGTCTTCAAAAAAAAAAAAAGAAATAGTGAGTGAGTGACATCACCAACTCTCTCATTTGGATGTAACTGGCTCGTTCATATAACTATTTTGTTAAAAATAAGCAAAACTTTGAAATGTCACAACTTTCTTATTTTACATCCGATTTTGATGAAATCTTCAGCATTGTGCTTGTCTGATTTTTCTCTATTGATTCAAATCAACATTTTTCTGAGGTGGACTTAACCTTTAAATGAGTAGAGGTAATGATTAAGTAGTGTCAGTAAAATTAGGCAACGTAAGTTTCTACTGTAAGTATCGGAAACACCCCCCCCCCCCCATAAGAGAGCCCTTTCAGTATAAGTGTTTCGCACGATTCGCGTGCTCACTACAGCCCACTACCGGGATATGTTTTGGCTCTACCCCCGGCCCCCCCTCCGAAAACAGGCATACGCCGCTTCAACGAGGCCCTTTAAACCACTCGTCACCTGATGAAGGAAAAAAAGTCGGTCTCGCGGGCCCTCGGTCTCGCGGACCCTCGGTCTCGCGGGCCCTCGGTCTCGCGGACCCTCGGTCTCGCGGACCTTCGGTCAAGTGGTCGGACCCAGCCCGTCCTTGACACTTTGCATCACTATGACACCACAAATCCAAAATGAAGCAGGGGCCGCGGAACGGTTTTCAAAGGGGGGGGCTGACCATGCAAAAAATCGCAATCATATGGTCATTTTTACGTTTTTGGAAAAAAGGGGGGGGGGGCTGAAGCCCCGGCCCAGCCTCCCCAGCCCCCCCCCCTTCCGCGGCCCCTGTGAAGCAAATTTGAAGTCTCTGTGAGTATAACAATTAGTAATTAAAATTTAATAATTTTTTCATTGTTAATCAGATATTTTTTTTTTCGTTTTGCTGCTTACCCAGGGTACCCCATCAGTGGACTAAGATCTGTTTTTCTTGGGGGCCCAGCTATTGTTCAAACTTTCACCGAACTACTTGTCTGATTTTTTCCTCTGAAGACAGCTTTATTTGGGTAGTTCCCCCTTAAAGATTAAGTCTTAAATAATGCAAGGTATCAATTTATCCGGAGAACCAGTCTTAAACTTTTCATGATTTAATTCACCTAGAGATCAACAAAATACATCTCTATGGACTTTTCATATACTTTTGCACCGTGCTTCGTTCGATCACTCGAAACCGGCCGGTCGAGCATTACTAATTACCGGTATCAAGGAGGGGGAGCTCCTTGCTGGTATTCATGAAAAATAATTGATACTATGCCATCAATCTTCGTTTGCATCTTCTTTGCCCGCGGAATCGGATCGGCTCGCTATAGCTAGCGAATGGCCGCGCCGGATATTAATTCGGTATTGCAACCGGAGCGGATAATGGTAGCGCTGTGATGCAGTGATTAACGCAGATTACGAAGGACTTTATTGTGATCTCGTGACTTATCATCCGGTCGAACTTTGCTCGGGATTAGACAACAAAAGCATAAATGATACCACCGCCAGCGAAAAAGCAACAGCCAACAGAAGAAACAGATGACATTCAGAATCAGCCTTCGGCAAGTGGCAATTTGGTGGAAATGGCTGCTACTTCGGAATGGTCAGGCGATAAGCGCCCGTTGCTTCGGGAGGACGAAGGGGACGAAGATGATTGCGATACGGAGGTGATGGATTTTGCACAGCGATCCAATTTAGGACGTGGTCAACAAAACAAAGTGAATGGATATGATGTTGTTAGAACTGATACTACATGTACAGAGCCTGATCCTGTGACTACTGATCCTCAAGATAAAAAACCACCATGCTCAGCATATTTGACTGTCGTTGTGCTATTTTGTGTAAATCTTCTCAATTATTCGGATCGTTATACAATTGCAGGTGTGGGTTATTATTTTTTTTAATGTTCTTTGTGCTCTTGAGAGATATTGATTTAATTCTTATCTCCTTGACCTTGGCTTAACTTTCAATCTTAGCAATAATTTTCTTGGGAATATATTAGGGCAAAAAAAGAACGTAGGCCTATAAGTTTTAACGTTTAGTTGATCGTCATCGCACATCCACTTTGACACATGAATTTTTTTGCTTTTTAACATTAAATATAAAAAATTGTTGTTCCTTGTCCCCACCCACATAGCCAGGCGGCTTCTAAAGAGTAAAAATCATTTAATGACGTAAGGTTACTCTCAATGAAGCCAGGTATTCCTATATATTTACTTGCGTGTAGGCTGCCAAAACCTGAAACTTTCGCCCCCAAGATTTCTATTTTCCTCCTAGAAGATCTAGCCCCAAATCATGTACATGGGATAAAACTTCATTTCCGACATTTCTGCGCCATCGAAGGTTCTATGTAAATTGCCAAAGTAGTAGTAATTTGGCCCTCAAAGATGCAAAATTACAAAAAGAGCTTATCTGAAAGAGTGATTCTTATTTTTCATACTTTCCAAATTCAAGGTTGTATTTAAAGTTGAATAGAATTATGAAATAAAATTCAAGAGTTTCTTTTTTACAAGTGTTTTATGGACTGCTTGGATGTCTCATTTTGATTGCACAGCATGCACATCTCATGTTTGAAATGATATTTCACTTTATTTTTTAATCACTCACATTCAGTCAAGTAATTGTCTGGGTTATTGTTGATTTATTTTGAAAGTTATGTATAATTTTTAAAGCTTAAGATCATAATTTTCAAAATCAATAAAAATCTCGAAATTCACTTTGGACGACTTATTGTTGGTTTTGGGTAGATGGTGACGATGGTCACATATAACAAAGCTGATGTACTGCATAAGTACATGTATGACATGTATGATTGGTGCCCCTTTAGAATTACATACATTACATGTACTGGGTAAAATCCTAGATCTCACTCTAAATGACTTTGGTAGATCAGAGAATTTTCTTACTCTTTATGGTCATTACATGTATTCCAAGATCGGCTAAAACATGAAGACACTGTACTTTAATATTATTTTCTACATACGTGTATTTTTGTGGTGTTGGTTTCTCTACAACAGAGCTTTTATGTAGTACAACTTAAATTCTCAGAACAAGGTAGCTGATGTAATAATACATGTAATATCATGTTGAGCAGGGCCTGATGGGAGATCAGTTTTTGGAGCTTGGTAAAATGACATCATCATCATCATGTGAAACATTCTATATAGTTAAATCGCAGACTGAAACAAGGAAAACCAGAATTCTTTTTGTGTGAAATAATGGCATTCAGATTGTTGTCGAACTGAAAAATAGAGAAAACAGGAAGTGTAAAAAAAAAAAAGGTATAGTTATTTTGTATGGTTCGAATTCACCTGTCCGGTACTGGTATGTGGAGGACCAGTCTTCATTTACAATCACTTTTTTTAATTTGTATGAACAGTATGAAAAATTACTGAATGTAAGAAAAGGCAAAAATAGATAGTATTCTCTTAAATTTTATAATTAGAGGTGAATGGTTAATTGGTTATGAGTTTACATACATACAAACTGGAAATAGTCCTACATGTAATCTTTCCATGGACCTACTACATGTAGGTCCATGCTCTTTCTAACTTATTCCTGCATTGATATTTCTTTATGCTTAATCTTATAATCTATTAACAGTGAATACTCAGTTCATATCATGAATCATGTTTTGATAAAACTCTCATGTATAATATTGAACTCTCTCCTTTTTGTTTCCTCTTTTCTTTTCTGTCTTTTCCCCTTTCTCCCCCCCCCCCTCCCCTTCTCTCTCTTGCCCTTCAACCATCAGCTAACCTCAATGACATACAGGAATATTTCAACATTACTGATGACAACAGTAAAGCAGGTCTCCTCCAGACGATCTTCATTGTAGGTTACATGTTGACATCACCGATCTTTGGTTATCTTGGTGATCGTTACTCCAGGAAACTTCTCGTAGCCTTTGGTATTACCACCTGGTCTGGGCTAACACTTGCTGGTTCATTTATCCCTGCAGATGTAAGACTTCCTTTAGTTATGTTCTGTGTTTAGTATCCCATTTGAATCAGTTAGTTTTAGAATCATATTGAAAAATACTTGAAGCATTATTTAAGATAAGTTCTTTAGATTGAAGACAGGGATAAGAGGCAACGATTTTCCTGGTATCTCATCACAAATTGCTTTTCTTTTTTGTATGTATATCAAGTTTTTACATAGGATGAAACGTATCCTTATTGAAATATTTCTCAATAGCAAAAGCTGTTAACATGTTAGTGAATTCATAAATTAATGGCGCAGTCACATTTCCCCAACGGCGGCTGTACAGCGAGTCAAAAACAGCTGTTTTAAAATTTCTTGTACCAGCTACATGTAGGTGGTTTGCATGAAAATGAATAAAACTGCTGTTTTCGACTCACCGTATGGGTAATGTGACTGCATCATTCCCCATCTAACATCCATCTCTTTGTACACTGTAGGTCCATGTTGCAAACTTGCAACACATGAATTCAAAAATTTAAACAACGTGTAGATTACTGTACAGATGTCAGTTCACATAATCAATACAATTTGATAATAATCTGGCCTGAAAATAGTGATAGTTTTGTTGTTTTAGTATTTTTGTCATTATTAATCATATTTATGTTATCATCATCTTATTATCATCACTTGCAGTGTAGTATTACTTTAATTGTAATTATTCTTTATCTTTTCAGTATTTCTGGGCCTTTCTACTCCTCAGAGGTCTAGTAGGAATAGGAGAAGCAAGTTATGTAACAATAGCTGCTACTCTAATAGGAGATCTCTTTGTTGGTAATAGAAGAACAAGGATGCTTATGCTGTTTTACTTTGCTATTCCAGTTGGAAGGTATATATTTGTCTGAATTTTCAGCGCCAAATAAAAAAAAAATTAAGTGATGACTGAACTGAGTAACTGCAATTTCTATTTAGAGTATCAGTTGCCTGATCTTCTTTTAAAAGATGTAGATTTTAGGCCTAATAACAATTTCAAACATCCATTACGATCATACACACATGTGTGTACTGTTGGGGTATATTCAAGGATGTAACTTTGTAGACAATTCCTACATTCTTAACATACATGTATTTTGGCCACAGAGAGTACTCGCGTCCTTTTAATAACATGCAATCATGTTTCAGGTATTCTCTTTATCAGGTGATCGAAAGAGGAATTCCACCTTTTTTATATCAAATACTTTTTTTTTACCTTTTTTTTTATATCAAATACCAAGATGTTTTATTAGTGTGTGTGTGCTTATATTAAAGACAAGGAGAAACATACTTGTGTATCAATAGAAAGTAAGGTGATGAGCTTCACTTTACACATGTCAATCTGAAGACCAGAGGTTATACACAGGATACAAGGTCTAAGACTATCACTGTGTATTCAATACAGGGTGCTACGTAAACACTTGCCCAATTGCCCGGGGCAAGTTAAAGTTAGAGTTGGGCAAGTGTTTTGAAGTAAAGACCAAAACTACTTGCCCGAATTGTGCAAGCAAAATTCTCACAGTAGAATGACCAAAATTGGGGTCAATGATACGATATTGACCATACTTTTGTCATGGAAGGCAAGATATAATCAGTTAGGAAAAAGAAATGCAATAACAAGGTAAGGTAGATCAGTTCATGTCAAAAGAGAGAATAAAGGTCAATGGTTTATAAAACCACAAAACTTTCTTTTGAAGAGGTAAACCTTTTTTATTCAAGGATTTTTTTCTAGCAAGTGAAATAGATTTCTGGGGAAGTATATTCCAACTATTCAAAAATTTACTTGCCCCACTGGGCAAGTGCTTCTAAAAAGTTATGTAGCACCCTGCAATACCATAGAAATGCTACATTTCCTTTTGTTTTCAGAACAACCCTGTCTGACCTCAGTTTTCTTTTTATTAATGAGTATGATTTTTTAAGCATCTGTATACTAGCTTTATGTCATAGCTCATAGCAAATGATTACTGTGTTATGATTTGTTATGTATACATTAACCCCCCAAAAAAATCATCTTTGTCTGGTCTGAATGGAATTTAATATGCAGAACACAAAAAATCATATTAGTAGTAAATATAAAGATAATTCATTCAAATGTAGAAAGGGACGTGGAAACAAATTTGAGAGGAATCAATACAATAGAATAAAATGAGAATAAAGAAATGAAATATGATACATGTAATTGAAGTCATGAGGTGAGTAAATATTAATATTAGATTAACATGAATATGAGGACTGAGAGTAGGAAGTGGATTAGGAAATGATATTTGGTTTTGATATGTATTCAATAAGTAATTTAAGACTTGTTTATATGTAGAATTGTAAAACAAGAACCTTGTACAAATTTGGATTGATTGATCACCTTCTTTCATACATGTAGACCACTCCCTTTGGCTGTATAAACTTAAATTCTATTAAATGGTCTTATAATAGCACCTGATATCTTTTCTTTCATATATCTTTGATATTATATTTTACTAGTGTAAGAAGTAGCAATAAGTTTTCTGTTCTTTTTTTTCTCAGTGGTCTAGGCTATATAGGTGGCAAGCTTGTTGCAGAGCTAGCTGGTGATTGGAAATGGGCTTTAAGAGTGAGTTTAACAAAAACACATTTAAGTGATTATTGACCAAAACCCTATAGTGAATGGTGTGTGACACCACTCACACTACATTTTTACACTTAATGTCATAGGCATCAAGAAATTGAAACAAGTGATGGTTTGTTGTTCCTCCCTTTGATCTGAATTTTAAGAGCAAAAATCGGTATTGAATGATTTAATTCATGATTTGAATGGAAGATAACTGATCATTGGACTCAGAAACCCTCACAATAAGAAAGGGCAAACACAGACTGGAAGGAAACGTCATGATAGGGTTCAGGAATTATTGAGGATGCTTCCAAATCAGGTGTCACTGGGTTATTTATATATAAATAAATGATACAATATATGATTGAAAATTATATTTCATAGCATTGACAAATTGATGAGTTGAATGGTTTAGATATGAAATGCATTGCTTCTGTGAAAGGAAAGTTTTTTTCATTAGACTTATCAATTTGGACTGTTTGACTCGAGAAAGTGAAAGTGAAAGTAAAGCCCAAGTTGAGTTAAAATCTCCCATAATTGATCACAAGATGTTTAAGTATTTACAATCAGTCCTATGTACATTCTGAGTACCAGTCATGGAATTAAATGTCAAGTGGATGAAAATAATTTAAATGGGCATTTTAAAGTAACCAAAGAAAATCATGAATAAAGGCATAAATGTAAAGAATGGAAGCTATATCAATGAATTTTAAACCAATATTTTATCAGGTAATGAAATTACATTGTATGAAAAGACCTATTTTAATTACTGGTATTCCCAAGTAAATTGTTATTTTGGTGACTTGAGATATTGCATAAATCCTCCCTTTCAGATAATGGTACTTTGATAAAGGAAATAAAGTTATGATTATAATCTAGATTAAACAATTTAACAGTTTATACAACATCAGGAATGCAAACATTTATCAAAGCATAAAGATGTTTTGGTTTTTGTACGTGACCGGTATTTCAAACCATTCATTATATGATATGAAACTAATTTTCAGAATATTTTATTTGTACATGTTCATGTATATATTAATATGGTATCATGGAAAGTAACAATATAAAATCCAACAAACAAGCCACATTTTCTGTTCCAAATAAAAATGTTTAACATGTTTTACATGTAGGTGATCATGATTACAGCTGAAAATGTTTATCATACAAAAGAATGATTTTTTTCTAGTACTGCAATTTTTCATAACATTGATATGACTTGACATGTGCAATGTTTTAGAGTTCCAAGCAACAAATAAAACATGTACATTTGGAGTGAATCTGGATAAGAGATTTGTAATCATTGTGCAAGGTAATATCATAAATATTATAATTTCAGGGTAATGAGCATTGTTTGCTGAACTTTGAAAGTATTTTTCTTTTGATCATTCTATTGCAGTTCACACCTCCACTTGGTATTGTGTGTGTAATACTGATTCTATTCTTAGTGAAAGAACCTAAGAGAGGACAGGCTGAAACAGGTGAACATTCTATGGCAAACACAAGCTATATCACTGATATCATGGCTCTCATTAGAAAGTGAGTACATTTTTTCAATGAACCTTGTTTATAACTGATATTGTCTTTAGATGTTTAAGTTTTTAATGTTTTTTAAAAGACAATAAATTGAATGAAGGGAAGTGAGATGATTTAAAGAAAACGGTTATTTGATTATTATTTGATTTTAAGGGCAAGGTCAAATTTTAGACTATTTTGGCATTTATAGATTCCATATGGATTGTTTTTTGATAAAGAATGTGTATATCCTTTCATCTAATATGTTACAAGTGAGGTTATGACAATATGTGTAACTTAATGCATTTAAAGCATCTTGCAGTGAGCTTTTTACTAGGTATTAGTATTATACCCTTTTCATAAACCTATCCTCCAATTAGCCGCCTAAGAGTAATGCGGATAATTCAATAAGAATTGCGTTCACAAACTCTGAAAATAAGCCGCATTATTTTTACAAGCGCTCATCCTGAAAAAGGCGGATAATCGTCATGACAACTGGACACGCCCCCTCTGATGCGGTTGTGTTAGAAAAGGGTGACCATGTGACCGCACCATGGCAATTATCCGCATTATTTGGAAATGCGTTCATAAACTCAAAATCTTGTCCCGATACTGCTATTATGCGGATAATAGCAGCATCAAAATAATGCGGATTACTCTTGTCCTCCAATTTTACGACCAAATTATGCTTGCTATTAGCCACATAATTGGGTTTATGAAAGGGGTATTAGATCATAATAAATCAGTTTCTAGTTTTTGTTCCATCAATCTGTTATCTTTATTGTTGTTTGAATTTCATTGCAGCAAAAGCTATATTTTTTCCACCTTTGGACTGACAACTGTTTGTTGGATAACTGGAGCTCTTGCATTGTGGGCCGTGACTGCCGTGGAAGATGCATACAAAATACAAGGCATCGATCCCAATAGGTATCAAGTCTATTCATTTATTCATTGTTACAGGATGATATTGAAAAGGGTTTGTGAGTTTGGCTCATTTTATTAGAGACACGGAAGAATATGAAATGACATTCAACAGAAATGAGTATATGGATGTATTGATTGATAAGCATGACTTGTTTGAGTTCAAGAAATTTATTTGTCGAGCTGCATTGGAAAAATTGTTTTTTTAACTGGTGTTCTCACTCCTTTTGAATATTATAGCCATAAATTGCCTTTTTGATAAGCCACTGAGTAAGAAACCAATAGATGCTCTTTAACCATTGAAATAACTCACACCAAATTAAAGAGTAGCAATTCCTACATTGAATGTATTGTTTTCTTTGATCTTTGCAGTGTTAGCATCCTATTTGGTGTTGTAACAGTAGTATCAGGTTTCTTAGGTGTTGGTATTGGGACCACCATTGCCCAGTTACTGCGTAGAAAGACAGATAAAGCAGATCCATTGGTCTGTGCTGCAGGCATGTTACTCAGTGCTCCTTTTCTCTTCGTAGCGCTTCAGTTTTCTGATCGTTCTGTTGGCATAACATGGGTAAGCATTATTATCCTAATACTTTAATATGACAAATCACCTATCATACTTGTGTGAAAAATTGATATTTTAAGGTGTTTCAGATGAGAAATCTTCATATTTCAATTGAAACTAATGTAATTTAATGAAGAAATTCATTTGCACTTGTTTCTAACATCATGTCTAACTTCACAGACAACTTTATTAAACACCCACAAGAGATTGGCAGATGAGGTTATATACAAAAGATTTGTTTTTATTCTTCGATTTAATCTTGCTTTCAGAAATGTTTTTAAAATGTATACCTTTGGAACTTCAAAGTGGTAATGTTATGTTAGTTACTGACTGCATTTTGTTTCGTTTCAAGTTTTTGTGTAAAAATATAGGTCCAAGATTCTCAAGGTCTTGATCATAGAGGTTATTGATTATTCAAGATATATGTATAACAGGATATGTTTTATGTTATGAATTATGATATTTAAATTCTCTTTCCAGACCTTTGTATTCATAGCTGAAACACTGATTTGTTTGAATTGGGCATTGGTTCCTGATATACTATTGGTATGTATGATATTATATTTCAATTCCAAATTATATTTTCTCTTCTAAAGAGTATTAGATGAATAGATTTTATCATTTTGGTCTTTTTCACAGTTGAAAACACTATATCCTGTAGAATGGAGGCCTTCTGTAAGAAATATACAACTTCGCATAGAATAAACAACTTCCCTGTTTGTATGTTTTGCCTATCCAATAGACCACTTTGTAGTTCTATTCTGTGCAAGACGAGAAGATGGTCATTTGAACTCAAATAACATGGTGGTTTAATATTCAATGAGATAAGGACAAACTTTGATTTCTTGATAATAAATCATATATTCTTTTGCATTGTGCTTATCATCAGATCCTCTGGAAAGCAACAATGTGTCCATTATTGACTGGTATTTAACAATTAGCCAAGTACATTGTGAAAGCAAAATGCTAACACAACAATACCTTCATAAAGTGTTCATTGATATGCTATTCTAGTCACCTGGTTCTATGAATTTTTTTTTCATCTTGCTACGTCTGATATGCTTACATAATATCTTGCTTTGAAATTTTCCTATCCTAATATGAGTAAGGAAATGTCGTTTGAAATAATTCAGGTAATTCCAAACTGGTCTATTGGTCAGATTAGCTTTCCTTGCCATTGTTCAATTTGAGATGGCAATGAAATGTCAATTGTTTTGTGATTTCTTTTGGTTATATTAATTCAGATCCCACTTGGCCTTGGATATTCAAATATACTACCAGTGATAATGTATCATCTTTATCTAAAATCAATTGGATGTACTCTTTACTTTGTGTAATGTATGTTTCTTTGTTCAGGCTGTATTGATACCTACAAGGAGATCAACAGGGAATGCTATTCAGATGTTGATATCACATTTATTAGGTGATGCCCTCAGTCCTTATCTTGTTGGAGCGGTAAGTCTATGTCTACCATTTGAAGAAGAAGAAAAAAAGAGCAATGAGAGTATAATTTCAGTACACATCATTGTGTCATTTCTTTTAAACTTGTTTACATAGCAAGGGCTGATCTTGATGAAGCTGTAATGATAGTCACGTAGGCTAGTGTGAATCAATCAACAAGAAATGTAGGAGATGGATGTATATTCTGTCAGTTATAGAAACTGCCCTGTTTTATGTCAGTTTTTATAGCACATTCACATGTAACATGAGTGTCCAAGGTGATTTAGTATGCATCATAAATATCTCAAATACACTATGTATACAATATGTATTGTAATCTTAAAGGAGATTCTTAACAAGCTTTCTTTAATTATATCATGTTGGATGGCTCAGTATTGGATACCAGATAGGATCAACATTGCACTAAACGAGTCAAATTTTTCTTGTATCCCTTGAAGAAATGGGGATATCATCAGATCTCAGAGCATCATAAAAACATGTATATTTGATGCACCTCTAAAACACCCGTTATTTTATGATAATGTTTATTCATTTAATCAATGTTATTTAGGTGTCTGATGCAATCCGAGACAGTGATAAAGATTCCGACGTTACCCAAGCTCAGTATACTAGTCTGATCTATGCTCTGTATATGACATGTTATGTAACTGTTCTTGGAGGAGGGTTCTTCTTATGCAATGCTTTATACTTTGCTGCTGACAAGAAGAGAGTGGAGACTATTGTTGCAAGTGAGTATTCTCTCAATCTGAAAGATGGTTTCAAGATATTGCTTGAATTCTCCCTGTAGCATATAATACAAACTCGGTCTTGTGACTCAAGGGTTTTCATTTCAAATTCATCATGGAAGACCAAAGAATGTGGAAAGTAATCATTCTACCTTACTATTTGACTTACAGATACATGGTAGATGACATTGCAAAGAAATTAATAAAAAGGGAAGTTTAATGTAGAGATGTCATTATACACCATATTTCTTTCTTGGGTATGTGTTGGGTCCTAAAAAGGACCATCCAAACTCAGTGTTTCATTAAATTTGTTCTTACGTTTTGTAGAATGAAGAGATTTCATTTCTCCGAAGATGACGAGAACATACTTCCAGAAATATTTCCGGGGAAACCCCGGTGTAGTGGTCCACCTGCATTCCCCCCAATCAGTTATATCGGGAGGTGAGACCTGCGGGTCATAGTGATTCAGTTCGCTTTTCGCCTTCCCAGGCACAGGTGACGCCAAACAAATAATAATATTAGAAATGTTGAGTTTGGACTAAACACATGCCAAAGAAATATACTTGATATACCTCTACATGGATTACTTCTCCTTTCTGGAAGTTATTTGCTCCTCCTTTTTTTTTGGGGGGGGGGTAGGATTATGGTACTGGTACTCTTATTTGTGCAGTCGATGAACCATTTCTGAATTAATCAGTCTTTTTGTTGTTATCACATAACAGCAGCATTAACATTATGTTTTTTAGAACTTCCTTTCATGGAGATGGGGTCCCCCAATTTTCCCTTGCCTCTACTTCATACTTTGGTTAGAAAAAAATTCTCATATTTATACACTGCCTACATACACAATTCTGTAATGCAGATGTCAACCCTTTTTACTGCTGTGTTGAATATTTATTGATTAGCTACAAACGAAAATTTAAAAACCCTATAAACCATGAAAAATAACTTTTTTAAATCTTAAATCGTGATCAGCAAGATATTCAGGGTCCTTCTTTATTTTTCTCATGTGCAGTGTGGTCAGTATGTGTAAAAAATCATTTGCCATTCACAACTTTATTTTTAATCTTCATTTTCTGTAACCACCTTTATCTTCTATAATTTGCATTCCTGTATGTTTTCATGAAAGGGGGGAAATTACACAGGAACTTTATTCCCACTTGTGTTTATTCTTATTTGACTTTGCATTGAACCCAATGGTAATAAAATTTCTTGGACATTTATGGGCTTTAATTGCTACTAGAGCTCCTTAACAAAAAGCTTAGCATTTGAACTAATTTTTTGTGGATAATTGCTTTGCCCGTAGTGTACACCCAATCATGAAAATCAATGGTACGAGCAGTGGCTAAACTGTATGTTACAGGCCTAGCTACTGTGTGCACATTGCTTTATGTAAAATGCTTCTGTACCAAATTCCAATGAGGAAATTCAGGTTGAAAATTAAGAGGAAAGAGAAGTGACAAAGAAGAAATTAACATTGATAGATGTATGTATCATGGTCCAGTTCTGCCCAGATTGTGTGCAATTTGTTTTGATTCAACAGCTTTGTGAAGTGCTTTTGTTTTCATAAGCAACATGTTTTTTATGATGATTGGTGATAATAATGATTGTAAAATGAAAATAGGGATCCTAATCAAATGATTGGCTGATAGCCAATCGCGTGACATCTATCATTTCTACTGTTAGGGTGCCAAGTCCGTTTTTTATTATCAAGTGTTCATTTTGAAGTTGATTTGCATGCTTATGCTTCTTGTCCATTGATGTGCAGAGACATATACATGCTATACAGTGGGCAGGCTTAGCTACACTTGCTAGCGCAACCTTTTTCATTTCGTGTTGTAAATCGAAGATTAACAAAACAGTACTCTTCAAGTGTGTGATTTCCAATATAACATATTTGTGACATTAGGATTAGTATACTGTATTCATTCATGGTATTGTACATTTATTTGAGAAGAATACAATGTGAACATCTAGAACATGTAACGCAGGAGGTCCTAGACAAAGTTCACTTTGGGATTTTCATTCAATGTTACCACCATTTTTGGAAATAATAGTAGATTACCAAATTTAGGCTAAATTTGTCGATCTAACACATAGTTAGATCTTGTCTTTTGTTAAATTTATCGAACTATACAAGGAAAAATATTAAGCTAATGACAGAACATGTAATTAAAATTGAACCCCTTTGAATGAAAAAAATAGGTGACCATATCCCTCACAATTTGAAGTAAGTATTACTCACTTGTTTACAACACAAACAAAAAAATTGAGGGAAAAAACTTTTTTTTTTTTCAAAGAAAGCTGGGTGTATCCTTATGAAACAACTCACAAGAAACTTTTGCTTGTTTTGAGATTTCTAAATAAAGATCCAGTTGTTAGTGATGTCAATTTATTGATAAAATTTATTATACTTCATTTGCTCACACTCACAGGAGAAATTAATTTAAATGTAGGAATACAAATGACAAATGTGGAAATCTGAGGTCAGTAAAATAGTTTCCTCCTTAGTATGTTTTCCATTTGTTATTTATTGCTTATTTAGGAACCTGCAATTGTGATTTTATTACTCTGGGCAGAATTGGATCATTGTTTTGTTGTGAAGTTCATTTTGTCGATTGTGAATTATCAGTTATGTTTCTACCCCATATATTCTATATTTCTATGCATAATGTATGTCAATTTTTGTCCCTGATTTTTATTTATTATTTACCTTAACTCATCATCATGTTATTTTTATTTTATTTTGAAGTATGCATGATGTTATACAAAAAAGTGTGTTTTTGTTTTCACTTGTTTTTACTTGTGTATTACTTCCTTGTTTACATTGCATTCATTCCTTTATCAAAAGAAATGAAGTTAGGAAACAACTCACCACAGTCATCTGTGAATGTCGATGTAAGTTATTCACAACATCCAGCTGACGTTGTTCATTGCTCGTCTAATAGAAATTCTCACTAAATGGCTGCTCACATAATTTCATTGCAAATATAGGGGACATTGGTGTTTGTACATTTTTGACAAGAATGGCTGTAAAGTCCAAATAGATTTTATTCTAGAAAGAATCAATATATCGGCTTAAAGCATATATCTAAGGGCTACATATGCACCCATAAAATTCCTTAACACTGTGATGGTTACTGAAAAAAATCCACCTTGAACAAGACCATCACAAGCGTTCCAACTTACCCCATATACAGGGTAAGTTGGAATATGGTATGGGGTAAGTTGGAACACTGCATGGTCGGTTAAGAATTATACTAAAACTATTTAAAACTATCATGTTACATGGTTTTAGCTTATTTGCTTATTTCTTTCAAGTTCAATATTTCAAAGGTGTGTATTCTGATTTGTTGAACTTAATGTTTTCTATTACACATGATATACAGCCACTCACGCAAGCAGACTGTGTAGTAGAATTTTGCATACTTGGGTGCGTTTGATTTTACAAGCAATTAAGTATATCATCAATTTCATGTACTTCTGCACCAAATTTACATTGTATTGATCAGATAATAATTTATACAATGTAGTTTTTTTAACTGTAACTCAGTAATAAAATGGATATGGAGGCTGACACTGTTTGAAATATAAATAGTGACTTTCATGACATATGTATGATGCCAAAATCTCATCACTAGGTAGGGGCAAAGTTAGGGATGATTATAGGAACACACACCTTTGACTGTACTTTGAACTATTTATCTATACAATACGGTCAATTAAAGGTCAGAACTGAATTAATGAAAAGGTAAATTATGCTAAGAACTATGAGATCCAAACAATTTAAGTATGGTACCGTACCATATAAAATGCACCTAGCATGTAAAACAAAAATGCATTGGGTAATCAATATGCCAACTAATTACTAAACATATTGCAGTTAAGATTTTAAACCAACACATTTGCTGTTCCAAATAGCCCCTTCAATTTTGTTCCAACTAACCCCAGAGGCCAATGAGACATCTTTAAGGTTGCAGCACTTCACCATCGCATATTAATAACCTTATTTTGTAGTTTGGTAAAAGTGTCTATTATAACCCCTAACTGGCCAACTTGATCTATAAACTTCTCTGAGATAATAAAACATTTCTGAAAGAAAAAAAATTACTCAGAAGATGAAAAAACACATTCCTTACTAACTTCACCAGGCTTGTTGCACATGTATTGTCTATAATACTGTTGCTAATGGCAATAAATAGAGGGCAGTATTGCATAAATTTATTTATAGGTGTTAAAGAAAATTACAATGATTCAACTTACTCTGCATTCCAACTAACCCCAATCTCCCCTATAATCCTTTCGTAATCATGCTTGCCTTGCTATTTAAACGTTTAATACTGGACCTGGTAGTCTAGCTTAGGGTAATTTCGGAGCATTTGAGCATTTAACAAGGTGTATATTTGCTCAATATAGATATTCTCCTCCCCTTCCACCTCCTCCTACCCCCCCCCCCCACTCCTCCTGTTCCCCCTCCTCTCTTCCACCTCCTACCCTCCCCCCTCCCCTCCTCCCCTCTCTTCCTCCCCTCTCCTCCTTCACTCCCCTCCCCTCCTCCCTTCCTCATTCACCCTCCTCTCCTCCCCCTCCCCTCCTCTCCCCCTCCCGTCCTCCTCCCCTCTCCTCCTCCCCTTTCCTCCACTCCCCTCCCCTTTCCTCCACTCTCTCTCCCCTCTTCTCCTCCCCCTCCCGTCCTCCTCCCCTCTCCTCCTCACCTTTCCTCCACTCCCCTCCCCTTTCCTCCACTCTCTCTCCCCTCCTCCTCCCCCTCTTCTCCTCCCCTCTCCTCCACTTTCCTCCCCTCCAATCCCCCTCCCCTCTCCTCCCTCCTCTCGTCCCCTCCTCCTCCCCTCTCCTCTGCCTCCATTTCCAAAAACAAATAGTGTATATCCCAAAGTTTGACTGCTATTCTGGATTCATTGGTGCTACAGTACTTACAGTACAGCATGCTTACCACACAAATATGAACACTATTATTAACAGTATTCATATTACTTATGATTTCATTCATGATTAAATAATGACTTTTTAGTGTAAAGAGGATGAATTTTCACAAGGTAATTGGGAATAAATTTATTTTGATTTTGCTAGTTTTGTAACACTGCACCAGTATTCTTCACTCTTTTCTTTCTTTTTTTCTGTTGTAGTATTTTTTCAATATTAGTTTCAAAAGGGAAAATATTCATCAATGCATACCTTAATTGCTCATGAAGCCTATATCATGTAATGCCATTCTTTAGACTTATTTTATTAGGTTTTGAGCCCAATGCACTACACAGAGAAGTCCATGTATGAGACCACACAGATGCATGACAAAATACCTGTTTTTGTCACATTTCTAATGTCAAAAAGCACCTGAAATGTATCCATTGTTGTGTATATAGCATTCGTCCTATGTTACCCAAAGAGAACCCACAATGATTATTTTCACCTTCTAAACACTATTAGCATCTTTATATGTTTTTAATGATTTTTAAAACTACTTCTTTTATTGCACTTCATAACAATCTCAATTTTTGTCTCACCTGCGAAGCAGAGTGAGACTATAGGCGCCGCTTTTCCGACGGCGGCGGCGTCAACATCAAATCTTAACCTGAGGTTAAGTTTTTGAAATGACATCATAACTTAGAAAGTATATGGACCTAGTTCATGAAACTTGGCCATAAGGTTAATCAAGTATTACCGAACATCCTATTAGAGTTTCATGTCACATGACCAAGGTCAAAGGTCATTTAGGGTCAATGAACTTAGACCATGTTGGAGGAATCAACATCGAAATCTTAACCTGAGGTTAAGTTTTTGAAATGTCATCATAACTTAGAAAATATATAGACCTAGTTCATGAAACTTGGACATAAGGTTAATCAAGTATCACTGAACATCCTGCATGAGTTTCACGTCACATGACCAAGGTCAAAGGTCATTTAGGGTCAATGAACTTTGGCCGAATTGGGGATATCTGTTGAATTCCCATCATAACTTTGAAAGTTTATGGATCTGATTCATGAAACTTGAACATAATAGTAATCAAGCATCACTGAATATTTTGTGCAAGTTTCAGGTCTAATGATTAAGGTCAAAGGTCATTTAGGGTCAATGAACTTTGGCCGAATCGGGGGTATCTGTTGAATTACCATCATAACTTTGAAAGTTTATTAGTCTAGTTCATTAAACTTGGACATATGAGTAATCAAATATCACTGAACATCCTGTGCGCGTTTCAGGTCACATGACCAAGGTCAAAGGTCAATGAACTTTGGCCGAATTTGGTGTATCTGTTGAATTACCATCATAACTTTGAAAGTTTATGGATCTGATTCATGAAACTTGTACATAAGAGTAATCAAGTATCACTGAACATCCTGTGCGAGTTTCAGGTCACATGATCAAGGTCAAAGGTCATGTAAGGTCAATGAACTTTGGCTATGTTGGGTTTTTTTGTTGAATAACCACCATATCTCTGTAAGTTTATTGGTCTCGTTCATAAAAAGTGGACATAAGAGTAACCATGTATCACTGAACATCTTGTGTGAGTTAGAGTAGTATTCAAAGTCAGCACTGCTGCTATATTGAACCGCATGATGCAGGTGAGATGGCCAGAGGCATTCCACTTGTTTGCCTGGTTGTCAATGTCAAGAAAATGTTGATATAATACCAACACACGTTTTATTGTAGTGCTCATGGATGATATATCAACAAAAAATGTACTGCTTGCAAATAGTTTGGCTAGCATGGATTTTTCTCAGAGGTGAGTCAGAGTAAAGTACATTGTATCATCATAATCATGTCGTCAGCACTTCCAGCCTTTGCTAAAAGTTTGGAATGAGAACTGTTTCATGATAATTTACCACATTTGCAAAAGAATACCCATCCAATATGTTCAATTCTTGCCAGGCCTTTAATGTGTATTTCTTTCATAGCTCTTCTCCATATCCTCTTCATCTCATCTCATTCCCACAACATTGCACACACAACATTCATATACAATTTCACTTCAAGTTGATTTATTTCTTTTCAATGTCTTCCACAGATGAAAGATTAAGAGGAGACCCAGGCCAAGTACAGATCGATGTTACTATTACATCATAGGGGGATGTCCCTATTACATCATATGGGGAAGTCCCTACTGAGAATGATGATGCCTACTATTCAACAAGATTGGAATTCATTTTCACCAAAAGTCAACACTAGGCATGTCTTCAGAGTGAAGCCTCTTTCATCCAAGTGATATACATGATGTAGCCAGCATATTTAATGAGCTGGGTGCAGATCAAAGAATCTCTTATCAAATAACATGCAGTTGGAATATCTGGAAGTGGGTAGAAATGTCTGTTAATGTCAAGAGTTTGAATTTTTTTAATTACTTCTGTTACATTGGTAAAATTTGGGATTTAAAACATGAATCAAAAGAAATAATTTCATCTGAAAAAGTGATGTTTTAGTGTATTTTTGGTATGAGCCCAAATTGTATCATAAATCTGAAGTGGAAAGAGAAAGAATGATTTTTCCTGCTATACCTTACATGATGCATAGCTTGAACCATACTAGCTGTGAGTTTTATACATTTTAGAAGAATTATTGTGTGGTATAGACAGGAATAACCGTCGTTTCTGGGGATTATTCAACAATTTCTGACACTTTACTGTCATCCCCATATGAGTGAAGCCAACATAGTTTAGCAAAACAATTTACAGAGACTGAATCTTTTGGTCTATGTAAGGTAGAGGCATGGTGACACAATTTGACAACATTTTATGTTAAAAAAAAAGGACATTGAAACAATTGTCATGAAGCAACAAAACAAAACTGCCAAATACTTGTAGAATGTTAGGCAGATTGATTAGTCTTTAGTTGCACAGACATAATCATGACATCACTCTTCTTGACTCTTGCAAGGAATAATTTTCCAGATATGACATGACTGTTTTCTATGCATTTTATTTGTATTGTCTTGCAGGATTTTCCACTGTACAGAACATTGTTGATCCCTCTTCCCCAATTGCTAAAATTGTCAATTAAATTTGGAAAGAGAATTATACCCTCTTCATGATGTCATTGAGGAAATCATTATGACATCATACATCATCAGTTGTGATATCACAATGGAATCAATATGATAACACAAGTTGTACATTAAGTTTCTTGAATGGTATGTATAGAGTACATTGATATTAACAAGTGGCCTTTGTTTCACCATGTCTGAATTCTACAAAATATTTTGGGGAGCTTTGTCTGACCATGCTTCAACAAGGATATTTACATTTCATGATGGATTTTCATCAGTTTAATCTCTTTTAAATCCTGATGCTGAATTTTATCAAGACAGGTGATCTAGGCCTGGTAACATGAAGCTCAGCAACTGACTGCATGTGTATGATCAATTGTAAAAAGAAATAAGTCCCATGGTCAGTTGCTAAGCTTGCTTTGTTACAGTATAAACTGTGTATAGTAACCTGAAATGAGTAAATAGTAAAATGTATATATTCAATCTCTCTTTATTATACATGGTTTGTCATGGATATCAATGGTTCATTCCTTTTAGCTATTGTTCTGCCAAGATTGCTTTGTATAATGACATTACATGCCAGTTCCATGTCAATTGAAATCGTTTACTACTTACCCAAGAATTGTATGTTGATGATCAAACACCTACATATACAGTATGTTGTAAGATACTGTTTTGATTCAATATTGTACCATTATCCTTTCTATACTGCATCATCACTAGAATAAAGCTCATGCAATGAAATACAAATCCTGCTCATATTCTTTAGAATGATTGGAAATAAAATGTCATTGCTTGTTTATACCAGATTTCTTTTTCTTTGATTAGATAATAGTGACCAACAAAACATGGATTGAATGCAACAATGGTTGAATTAAACGTCTTTTAAAACGTTTTGATGGATGCAGTCATAAAGATATTGAGAAGTGTATATTGCTTGCCATTGTGAAGTCATGCATTTCTACTACGGCTTCTAAAAAACATCCCTATGTGAAAAGCATGAAGGGTGTGAGTTTGCATAATTTTTAACATAACACAAGTGGATCCTAGATTGTGATTGTTGTCATTATTATTATCACTATTATTTATGACAGAGCTGATTTTAGGCTGAGTGAGATATTTTTTTTCTGTAGAGGCTATTAGGGGTTGTACGGTACAATTTATTTAAAATTCTTTTTTTTTAAATGCATTTTGATCTCGTTATTGATCACCTTATATTTATCTAGGTCATATTTTATGGGAATTCCTTAGAAAAGAACAATAGTCAGCAAGAATGAAGATGATTTCATGTCAGATTGTAAATCACAATCACTGATAATTGTTATAGGAAAAAATTCTTTGAGAAATGTGACTATTGAATGAATATATGTATTCTTGATGTATATATAAAAATATATGCAATGAGGTTATAATGTAGTGTATATTTTAGGACTAAAAGGCTATTTGTTAAAACGTTGATACACAGAAAAGGTGCAATCTGATGATTATGCTGGTCAGTCTAAACAGTTTTCTATATGAATCATATTGTAATTCAGTATCTCTTGTATCATGCCAGCCACTTGATACTTTGTAGTTAAAAATCATTTTGTTCTCTGTGATCCTTACCCGTCTCTAGGACTCCCTCTGTCCATTTCTGGCAGCCTTTCTTTTCCCTTGATTTCTATCCCATTTTCTTCATCTTGTTTATTCTACATACTAAGAATGTTGCTGTCTGACTTGATAATGGGGGGGGGGGGGCTCCCAGATCTAAAATTAATCATTTTTAATGTGGAATACAAATAAATAAGTACCTTTTGACTTTGATACAAACTGTCACTTCCTCTGTAATTCTGATATGAATATATATGCAATCTTTCTGGAGTTTCACTATGGGAAAATGATATTACATCCCGATTGAAAATGATAGTTTGTATTTTTTTTCAAACCACTTTCACTTATGGTCATTACTTGCTTACTTTCTTCCTGATAACCTTCCTGATTCTCCCTCTCTACATCTCCCTTAATTTTCACTTTTCCTTTTCCCTTCATTTCTTTCTCTCTCTCTCCCTCCCTTCCCATCCTTCCTTTGGAGTGCTCTATCATCTCTTCTCTCATTCTTTCCCTCTCCATCTTGCTAAAAGCTTTCCTTCACTGAGTGCAAAACTTGCTTTGTTAGTAAATAAAAGAAATACTGGGCAAGACAGTAGGTATAATATTAACTGAGAAGTCTCATTTTATTTCTTAAAGAAGTAAAGTATCATGTATCACACTGTACATGTCCTGTATACAAAGTATACACTATATGATAATCCCCATTTTCTATTTTCATGGCAAATACTTTGTGACCATTAACAAAATGAATTTTCTTTGTTTCTATTCTTGACATGCATTGTACATATGAATGAAAACTTTCTATTGTTTTCAAGGAATAAATATTGCTCATTTTGTAAAAGAAATTAATACAATTAAAATAATTTTTGAAACAAATATATTCTGTAATCGTGTGTACTTCTTGTAGTGAGTTCTTACAAATATGAGTATCTTCCATCAACAAAAGAGAGAACACTCAGACAACCTGGTACTAAAGATTTCAGTGGTTATAAAACACCAAAATTACCAACATTTTCATGAAATTCTTTCCTTTACATCATAATTCCCTGCTTGCCACATTTGAAAAAGCTACAGATCATTTTCAATCAAATTTTCATAATATTCTAATTAAGCAGCCTACTATCTTTTATGGCATCACCATGTTAAACTGGGTCTAGTTTCATAAAGATTGTTTTAATAACAAATGCACAATTTTAATAACAAGTTCACCATCAGACTGAAGGATTTCAGTAGCTTTTAACTATTATTGTGAATTTATTATAACAAGTTTTAATGAAACGGGTCCCTGGTCTGTTTTAAATAAAATTTTAAGACAAACTAAAAAAATCATAACACATCAAATGTGATAATTCAAACTTACAAGCAGGGCCATTTTTATTCTAGCAGCCTTACGGAATGAAGAATTGGATTTAGCATATCTAAAATGAACAATAAAAACAAGTATGCAACATCGTATAATAAAAAGTTGTGTCTAACACAAATCAACCTTGAATCGAAGGGCACTGGCTCAGAATTTAAAAAAGACAGATGCCACAATCATTATTTGTAGTATTACTATAGAGCCTCTAAAGTGACATATATTCCCCTTATTTGCTCCCACCAACTTAGAATAAGTATTACATTCTTCTCTGACTATCCTCTCAACTTAAGTCATTCCCTCAACTCAATTACTTGTTTCATGACTTTAAACTACATGTAATTTTGAGCTGGATGCTGTGTCTGTTTGAACAAATTTAATGAAACAAAGCTTGGTTGGTTGACAATAGTACTACATATTTGGTTCATGATATCATTACAATTGTATCAGTATTCAATCTTAGAAAGCAGCATGGGTATTACTATTCATCTTTTTTTCTGTTGTAAGATAGATGGATCCTGATCAATTGATTGTCTGTGAGCTGGTCACATTGCATGCATTTCTTTCACTGTTGTTTCCACCATGTCTATTCTTTTTTCAAAGCAAGAGTGCATTAGGAAATTAAAATGGCAAGTGTAACTGTGATACAATCTGCGCAAATATCACATCAGAGGTGGATCCAAGATTTTTGAATAAGACTGGGCAGAAATGGCAAATATGAAAAAAGAGAAGGGCATAGATGACAATTTTCTTAGATTGTCCTCAAAGAAATCTGCTATAGCAGAAAAGAATCTGTGTGGCGCTCAATCCCTCCCCCATAATCAGGTTTTCATAGGCATGTACAAGTACTACTAAAACCAAATTTGACACTTCCAAATAGAACAAATTGTATTTTCTCTGGTACGGACTGCCATGTATTTCTCTCAACAGGATCAGTTGGGTGTTTTAACTACAGGCAATTCGGATATATATCCTGCTCTTGCAAAAAAAACTGAACTAGAAAAAATACCAAAGAGCATATTTCATGTCTAGCCCAGTATCAGATATTAAGGGAGTGTATCAGCAGCATGGGTCCTCCCATTCTCACATGCTTGATTATGATATTTTTCTGGTCATAATCTACTTAGAAACAAGATGTGATATGGAAGCTGCAAAGACAGAGGAAGCTGCAAGAGGATTTGAGGATGGAATTATCAAGAATTAGTACCCAGCACTCACAGATAGAAAAGAATCATGGGTGAAGCAGTATGAAATAAGCAGATTATAACTCACGTTGCTCTTCACCCCTAGTGTGAATGGTTGAAGTGACATTGGCCCCAATAAAGATGACGAAATCATGACATCACTGGAAGAATTGCTGAACAACAACATAACTGGTGAGAACGGGTCTCTTGTAATACATACTGAGATGTACTTTGAAAGAGATTTATGAGGCAGCTTTGAATTCAATAGGGGGCAGAAGAAGAAAGGTGATCGTCAATGATGAAGGAAGAAAAAAAAACGTATTATTGATATGTTACTGGCTTTGTGCCTTTTGCCCTCCTCAAAAAATACACAAGAATGAAGTCACAGTTGGGAAAACGGTTACGTGACATTCTTCTTTCCTGGAAAATTGAGAAGGATAGTGACTGTGATATTTCTAGCCAATACTAATGTCTGGATGACAAATCAAAAGAAAGGGGTTTACAGGGTATCAGACAAAGTGTACCAATTCTCTAGATCCATGGTTTGTTGTTAAAAAACAACTGTCCATACAGAAACTTGTTGGGACTAGTGCATCTGCAAAAGAAATCCTAGAAATGGCAATAAGGTCAAGCCCGTTCACTGACAACAAATGTTGGGTTTTGAAATAAGGTCATTTGAGTAGGGATGAATAAGAGCAGCTGTTCACCACTACTGTGAATTATTATATTAAGATAAGAATGAACAGCTTTGTGAAATCTATGCAAATATGAAGAAGAGAGAAGGTACAAATAATGGTCTGAAAGGAAGAAAGGCTCTCGGAGAAGAGCTGAAAAATAATATGGAGAAGTAAACGGTGCATAGACAATCATCCTCATGTCCTTACTGATGACTGCCCAGAGTTCAAGCACATCTATTACAAGGACAAGAAGACGTTCTTCAAGAAGTACCTTTGTATGGGATGTGGTCAAAGTAGTAAACACCTTGGGATGGACTGCAAGCAACGCTGGGAATGTAAAAGGTGTAAGGGAAATCACCTGACCTGCTTACACCAACAGAAGGTAGAAAATCATCAGCTAGTTCAAACTGCACCAACATCTGTGATCTTCCTGACCAAGATGGAAAGGACCATTGTATGATAGTGACGGTTTGGGTGAGGAAAGCTGATGATGCATCAAAATAATTCCTTGGATATGTGATCCTCTATGACCAGTCCAATATTGGATTTGTCTCCAGTGGTCTTTGCGACAGATTGGGTGTTAAAGGACCTGAGACTGATCAGTGGTCTTGAGGTCTTGGACTTCCAGAAGTCTATCCAACTCCCGTCCTGCTATACTAGACAAGAGGTTCCAGCCAAGTGGTCACAATTCCCAAGGCAGAAGTTCTGAGAAAGTGGAGGCATCTAGCACCGATTGCGAATGAGTTGATGCCATACAATCCATCCATAAAAGTACTCCCTGGCGGAGAGGATGACCGTATGCAATGAGAACATCACTCAGTTGGAACAATGTCAGCGAAGTATGTCAGAGTTCTCAAGTTCTGCAAAATCAGGACTGAACTTGCACAAGTTTGTGTCAAACAGCAGAGAAGTCCTGAAAAGTTTTCCAGTCGAATGAGCAAAGAGCCTGCAAGATCTGGACTTAGATGTTGACAAGCTTGTGCTGGAAAGAGTCCTAGGAGTGTCCTGGAACATTGAGAATGACATCTTCAACTTTAGAATACAGGTGAAGGCGAACTCGTTCTCAAGACGAGGTGTTCTTTCAACGATTAGTTCAATTTACGATCTAAGTGGTTTTCTGGGACCAGGAGTTCTAAAAGGAAAGAGGGTCCTCCAAGCTATGTGCAAGCAGAATATGGACTGGGACAAACCAATAACCAGCGTTCAGAATGGTAGAAGTGGCTGCTTGATCTCCAGCATCTAGGTAACCTCCAAGTCAAGAGATGCCATAAACCAAGGGGGTTCGGCAAGGTCAAGCAAGTAGAATTTCACCATTTCTCTGATGCCAGACAGGATGGGTATGGGCAATGTTCATATCATTGTCTCATCAGTTCCAGTAAGGCAAGCGGCTAGGGTTCATCTTCTTCGCGGCTTGGGGATGTCAGGGTGAAAGTGCATCTCGCCAAGCTCAAGTTAGAACAATTAAAGAAAGCTCAGGAAGTTAATCGGGAGCAGATAAGGCTCAAAGAACAGTTGGACACTATGGAAATAGAAAATGAAATTGAGAAAACTGAGGTAGAAGCTCAGCTCTTAGAAGATAATGATAGTGAAGTTGAGTTAATGGTAAGAAATGACTATGATGTCAATGACATGATTCATGTACATGTACCATATTGTGTAAATAAGGAACCAAAAAAGGAAGAGGGACCAACTAAAAGTGTAGCTAAAGATAACACGGGTCTGTCTCATCTGAACTCTACTGCCCCAGTATGGCAGACCAATCAAAATGTAGCACAGGGAATTGATTTACCTCAGCTCTTTCAGGCCCTTAATCTTTCTGTAAATCTCCCCAAACCTGATCTGATGAAATTTGATGGTAAACCAATAGATTACCAGTCATTCATTAACAACTTTGAAATCAATATAGAGGGAAAGATTGCAGATGGTAGGACAAGGTTGATGTATCTTATTCAATACTGATCAGGGGTAGTAAAGAAGTATTGAGAATTGTGTTCTAATGGGTGGGGGCTTGGGTACCTAGAAGCCAAAAGAATACTTACGGAAGAGTTTAGACAACCTTACGTGGTAGTCCAGGACCATCTAAAGAAAGTCCTATATCACCCCCAAATAAAGT
Source organism: Lytechinus variegatus (assembly GCF_018143015.1). Lineage (NCBI taxonomy): Eukaryota > Metazoa > Echinodermata > Echinoidea > Temnopleuroida > Toxopneustidae > Lytechinus > Lytechinus variegatus. Next base: position 83,241,743 of record NC_054741.1, read on the forward strand.
CTAATGATGGGGCTGGGATGTGGTCATTGGCTAGAGACATGCAAAGATGTCAGATGGTTCTACGTCAAATGGGTTATATGGCAAACGTCAATAATTCAGATAACTTACTCAAGATAAAGCAGCTTCTGCCCATCCATCTCCAGTCAGAGTGGGCCAAGCAAGCACACAGGTTGATGGACAACAACGCAGTCCAGACGTTCGAAGTAATGACAACCTTCATGGAGAAGGCAGCTAAGCTGGCCAACAATATGTTTGGCCAAAACGTTGGGCGGTCCTCCACGAAGGAGAAAACGCAATCTTTGAGGACGCAACCCAAGAGAAACGGCACCACCCTGACAACACAAGGTAAAAGTCCAAAACAGCAGACACCGGGACAGGATAGCAGGCCAAGCAACAAGTGCCCCTGCTGTTCTGACGATCATAGGCTGAGTGCTTGCAAAGTCTTCAAGCAAACGCCCAATGAAGACAGATTCAAGCTGGCACTAGAGGCGAGGGTGTGTTTCAACTGCCTCCTGCGATCACACAAAAACAACTGGGAGAAGTGCGAGTTCAACTTCAAGCAGATCTAGTTCTTTGGTCTCATCTCAGGGAGTCTCACCTGACTCCAAGTCAAAGCTGTCCGCAATGCTGAGCCACCAACAAACGCCTCACAAGTGCGCAGTTTCCTTGGCATTATGACTTACAGTGCCAGGTTCATCAACAATTTTACAGCGCTGAGTCTCTCCGTCGTCTCACCATGAAAGACGCAGAATGGACATGGTGAGCAGAGCAGAGGGAAGCGTTCCACGAGCTCAAGTCGATATTGTCAGACAATGCCGTCATAGTGTACTACGATCCACGATCGATACTGAGGCTAGGGCATAGGGTGCATGCATGAATTTGGCCAAGTTTATGAATAGTCATAAACAATTTTAGTCATGCCGGTCTGTGTTTACAAACAAATACGCGTGCCGAAATCCCAACACGTGATCAAAATGGAAAAGGTAATAGATGAAATAGAAAGAGTTGCTGCCATTCAAGTTAAGGGATGAACAAAAGAAGGTCCTCGCTCTAAGTTGTCAAGGAAAGACAAAGCATATTTGGGAATTCTCCCCACGGCTAATGGGAAAAGCGAATGCTTCGCACTTCATCATGTGATGAAAAAAGGGTAAACAGTTTTAGCTTATATTGAGTTCTTTTTTTATGGGGGGGGGTGACAGTGCCTCAGATGTTTGTCAGAGAAACAGTGGTACATACCCTTTCAAAGATAAAAGATATCCAGTAATGTTTCCTTCTGTGTCTTGGTTAAATAAAAATAATAAAAAAGAGATGAATTAATAGAACAACCCCTACGTATTATTGTTAGTAATTTATATCTTTATCATTCATTATTTAATTTGATTTAAATCAATTCAATTGATTTTTCTGCATTCATAATATTCAAAATAATTTTTTCATCAAATAAACACATAATATAAAGATAATTTATTTTTGGCTCACTGGGTTATGTCTGCAATGCCACCTGGTCAATGACAGCACGTCAGCATGGATTTCTGTGGTCCACCACCATCAGGGTAACAGGTTTGTCTTGATCAACAAATTTTCGCATTATCCGGTGGTGGAAGTGGTTAGCTCAGTCTCTGCAGACGCAGTCTTGCCCATGCTCTACAAGGTTCTCTCAGTCTTTAGGTTTCTGAAGATCTTGAAGTCTGACAACGGAAGCCCATGACAAGAGGAGGAAGTTTGCACAATGTGCAAGCAAGCTGGGCACTCCTTCAGGGAATGCCCACTTTCCTTTACTTCTAAGCTGAAGCAATCTAGGGAGTGGGTACATGTAGGAGGAGCTGCAATGCAAGAAATTGAGTCTGACGGAGATAAAACCCAGATTAAGGAGCGACTTGATGAATACAAGGAGGAAGTCCCTTGATGGACAACCAAACTGATCACAAGGAGGAAGATGCTGAGGATTCCCCAGCCCAGGCCAGCATCAGCATCTTTGACGAGGAGATGGAGACATAGCCGTCTCGGCCGAAACATTGGGCGGTTGCATCAGAGTCCCTGATCATAGTGAGCTCGAGGAAATGAGCAAGAAGAGGATTTCCCCAGGTTTAGAGGGCTGCCATTTCTTATCAACAGTCAAAGATCACCATAGCAAATTAAATAATAAGTTTATCTGTGGTCATGGAAAAAAGAATGGTTGGCCTGTAAGGAGGAGGGCTGCTTTACACATCTCAAGGACTTTAAAAGTCACTTTGAGAGGAAGCATCTGGTTAGCAAGCTGGAAGGATACACATTTCCCCTAAAACAATGTACTTAACTACTTAACTATAAAATAGTCTGGGAAAATGGATCTCGCATCTAAACACTGCACTATGTAACTGGATACAATACAAAAGTTTTTTATACATATTTTCTATTAGATTCATGATGTTCTTTCTTTTCTACTATCATTTACCTCTTTATCTGCTCTGTTAGAGGGATGGACCAGGCCAGCTCTCTGCTCTGTTAAAGGAATGGACCAGGCCAGCTCCGAGAAATATTTAGCCTGTAGCAAATAATTACAGGAGTAATTTCTCCAAGTATTATCTCCAAACTCACTTTTGGTGATTTTTAAGAGCATTTCTTGTAATGGTTATTTTGGGCAAAAAACTATTTGCTTACAGCATTGAGATCAGTTAAGTAACCTGTGATGTACTATCCCCACTTTGGTTTCGCAATAATCCAGCGTGCGACATCACATAGCTACAAAAGGCCTGCGACTACTTGGTTAGGCCGGGAGAACGCAACAACAAAAGTACCTTTTCCATACCAAAATCCCATCCGAGATACAGAGAGGTGTGCAAAGTGGCTCAACAATATTGGCACGGACAAATTCAACGTTAAAACATACAAATATAACGCAAATAGAGTTGCTTGCGAGGATCACTTGAAGAGGATTATTTTCAGGAGGATGTACATGCTAAGATCATGGGGTAGACTCCCCGAAAGAAACTGCATAAGTCTCAGAGATTCCCTGAAAATGTCTTATCTTTTCTGATTGATCTTTTGGATATTTTATTGTTACAGGAAACATATCTCAGTTCCAAAGATTTTAATACTTTAAAAGGATGCTTGAAAGGTCATGTCTTCCATTCAAGGTCCTTTCAAACCACTCATATCGTATAGCAATCGCTTTCTCAGAGAAATTCAAATATACATATAGTCAGATCAAATATGATATACGCACCCTGTAATCCTACAAACAGGGTTGCATTCTTTAATGATATATTTTCTTACTCAAGAGATGATTCTCTGTTTCTACTTGGGGGTGACTCAAATTGTGTATTAAAATAAAAGAGATCACTCGCATGTGTCGTTTAATTCATCATCTTTCGTAGGTAAAAAAAAGAGAGTTATCAATTCTAAAGTCATCTTCCCTCAATGATTCTTGGTCAAAGCTCAATCCAGATGGTAAGCACTAAATAGGTACCAATCCTGCAGCTACTCATGAATATTCATTAGCTTCCTCGATGTGCGCGCACATTCTTTCTTTCGAGCACGCGCTTTTTGATTTACTCCATAGTACTGCTAGCTGCCCAGACCCCAGCGCATGCCCAGCGTATACGGAGCCGGTGTCTGTATGCTTTGCCAAAGCTTGGCCGGCAAGGCAGTTACTACTACTACTAGTACAAGTTAAAGCACGAAGACTGGACGAAACCTGAAATTGAAAATCAAAATGGCCCTTCCAGGGAAGTCCTCTAAAACTCCTTCAGCTCTGACTAATAATGGCAAGCCTTGGACAGATATCTGGAACCAAGTGGATGATGATGATTTCACTGGCTGGGTGACTAACTGGGACGAAGCTCAGCAAGTCCGACAAAAATTCAAACAATCCTCTTCCCTCAGATTTGTAGGCCATAAAAAGTCAAAGAATTTTGGCCAGTTAGGATCACTTAAAGATGCTGGAGGTAGGGAATGTAATGCATGATCTAGGATAATCTAAACAATGTGCGTGATTAAGGCACTCTTTCAGAATGCTCTTGCATTGAGCAGAAATGTAAATCCTGCTCAGTTACATGGATGTGCTACTAGGATGAGGGAGTATGTCAAGGGTCAGCTAATGTCCAACGCACATATACCTCCTGCACAGAGAACAGTATGTGACATGGTGGGATGTCCTTCAAGAAAAAATGACTCTAACTGGGTACACTGCGATGGGTGTGGTAGATGGGTACACCTTTCTTGCATTTCTCTTCAAAAAGTACCAAGGGAGGAAGAAGACTATATTTGCCCCATATGCCAAGCTCAGTATGATGCCTAAACTGCCTGTTACTGATATCTCACAGTATGGTCTTATGGTTGAGCAAGAATAAAGAGAGCTATTTTTTTCTCTGCACAAAATATGGATAGGCCAACTTGTGCTTGATCAAAGTTTCTCAGCTACCTACCCCCTCCCCTCCCCCAAGTGATGGAAATGAAAATCTGCAGGATTGGTGCCATATTTGCCTACTTTGATGTAAGATCTGTTATCCTTTGATATTTACAAAGCTTACATTATTGTAAAGGGCTGAAAGTGCAAATTGACAGACTTGGTGCCTATATATTGCTGAATTGGTGCCATATTTGCATATTTTGAGATTATATCTGTTATCCAGTAATATTTTTTAAGTTATACATTAATTTGAAGGGCTGAAAGTGAAAATACACAGGTTTCGTGCCTATATATTGCTGGATTGATGCCATATTTGCTTATTTTGGTGTGAGACCTGTTATCCTCTAATATTTCCAAATTTTATGTTATTGTGAACGGCTGAAAATTAAAATCTGCAGGATTGGTGCCATATTTTCTGTTTTTGATGTAAGATTTCTTATCCCTTAATATTTCCAAAGCTTACATTATTGTGACGGGTTGATAGTGAAAATTGACAGGTTTGGTGACTATATGCTGGATTGGTGCCATATTTCCTTACTTTGATGTAAGATCTGTTATCCTGTAATATTTCCAAATTTTACATTATTGTGAAGGGCTGAAAATGAAAATTGACAGGCTTCGTGCCTATTTATTGCTAGATTGGTGCCATATTTGATTGCTGATATATCTGTTATGCTGTTATATTTTAATTGTTTACATTTCTTTGATGGGCTGGATGCAGAGGCTCACAGTTCTGAATTATTGTTGTTTTGAAAATGTTGATATTGATTTATGTATTTATATATAATAAAGGATGATTTGTAAAATATTTTACTGACCATTCCACAGGTCTTCTATTTGACAGTGTTTCATTTTTTATCTTCATGCATATCTCGCTGTACATTTGAGGGTATGTGTGTGGGGGGGTAGCATGAGATCCCCGAACTTCGGCCTTAAAGGGGAACCAAACAATGGTAATAATGGTAATAAAGTGATTTGGGTTAAATAATAATAATAATAGCTAGTTTTTTATAAAGCGCTTTTACCATAAACGGCTCACAGCGCTTCACAGCATATTAGTACCCCAGTCATTGAATTTATTTCAATATTGTATGAAAGTACACAATATCCACTCCCTGGGGAGCATTTCTTGCATTCATCGCAGCCTTATAGGGCACAGGAAAGCAGAAAGCACAAAGCTGAAAAATAATACCAAAATGGGAAAATTTGAAAGAAATCAGACAAAGAATAAAAAAGTTATGGATGTTTAAAAGATGATATTATGAACCTAGGTAAATTTCAAATTGGCAACTTAGTGGATTGTGACATGACAAGGACAAGTTTCCCATTTGTCATATGTAAATATCAGGCATTTGTGGGGGGTTTTTCTGTTCCCTCGGGCAGTAATCCAAAATTAGCTGACATGCTTTTATAGGTCCCCATGAAAGAAAGTATAATTCTAATAAATTCTTTATTTAAAAAAATGAAATTTGAGTCATTTTGTGTATTGAAGCAAATGTAAAAATCCTTACCCTACATCACAATTTTTTCCCAAGTGGCCAATTTGAAAATTCCCACAGCTAGGTACATTGATCACAAATTCCAAAAACTAATAACTTCTTATTCTTTGTCTCACCAACCTGCTTCTCTGTTTTTCTTTTCTAATTTAGAACATTTTGCCCTTTGAGTTAGTTCCCCTTGTGTGAAGTTTCTGAGTGGTGCCATGCATCATCAGGCCGAGATCATTATTTAATAAATCGGAAAATATAAATTAAAAAGTTGATTTTAATCAAACAATAAATTAGAAAAAACAGGTATCAGAAATATAGAATGGATTTGCAAGAAACCGATGTAAAATTAGTTTGAGCATGATACCTGATGTGCCTCTGGGTGTACATGTTTGTCAAAAGGTTTTCCAATGCAGACGTAGCCAGGTTTCTTCAACGGGGGAGGGGGGGGTGAAGTGGAAAAAAATATTCCTCTCCGCTCCGAACGGAAAAAAGAATCCACACACAATAGCCATGATCACAGGGAAAGTAAACCATACCCCCATGCCCCCCCCCCTCCATCCGGCGAGACTAGACAGCCACATTAATTGGTGAGTGGCACAGGCTCCAAACCTGTATGATGCTTGTACTTTGCCTATAATGCATTGTACATGCATTACGCACGTCGGCATGCACGGAGATATGAATATTCATAAGTTCCCACTGCATGATTGGTACCTATATTGTGCTTACCAATCCAGATGACAATGGTCACTGGAGGTATGTCAGTAAAGGGCAAAGCTTAGTCTGCAGGCACAGACCCTCATTGGAACTTTGATCAACAAGTGTGCCTCCACGCAAAGACTAGCACATATAGAACTTGCTGTTCGAGAGCCTTCAGTACACAAGGCATGAGTAGGCTGCACATTCAGACCCTTATTTCGAGTGAAGGGTTTGCCCAGCAGACTAGGCAAAGCTCAAAGATCGATCGAATAAATGTTAATGAAAATTTCAATTTGTTCAAAGCATCATATTTAATTAATTTTCATTATTCTGATCATGATTCTATAGAACACCAACTATTGATTGATCATCAAAATCAAGATAAACTTGTAATAAAAGGGGGACTGAAGATGGAGATTTATTTATATTTCACTTTAAAGTGTATAGTAAAGGTTCAACTACTGAGTGCAATGTGTGTGCAGGTAATGACAAGCAAGCAATAAGAAACCTTTAATATGAACATAATACACAGATTCATCAGCAACTTGTGACTGGCTAAAAATACCGACGTGGGTAGTCACTAAAATCAGAAAACATAGTCATGCTTGGTAGAGAAATTAGAAATAAAGTCTACCAAAAAATCAATAACTCCTCACTCCAAAAAGGAGGTCTTATAAAATACTGCCCACTTGAGACATGTTTACAGCTGTAAACATAAAATGATCCAGCAAAGCACGATAAACATGGGTGATCTGAAAAAAAGACTTCAAGGGGAATCCCCAATATCAATATCTCTACAACAGAAGAGGATGATAGAGACATTGATTTTCATTTCACTTTGTGTGAAAATTATCATCCAATTCCAATCTGCCATTAATGATGGTCAATTTGTTAGGGGAATTCGTCTTTGAGTTAAGGCAAAGGCTTTGAAAGTAAAGAAACAGCTTGGTCTTAAGATATGTCTCAATAAGTCGTAGGAAACAAGTATTGAGATGAGGGAATGATCTAGAATCTTTTATAACATGTCACCTATATGATAGGTGTAAAGAACTATTAAATTAGGCTCCATAATTATTTTCGTTCTCTTTGATTTACAACTATTCAATTTCATTTACTCCTAACCCCAGATGATCAGTGTCTATATACTCAATGTTCTGTAAAAAGGGATCACAAATATTCTAGAAATTGCAAGTTTTATCAGAGTTGCACAGCATTAAAAAAAAGATAAAATAAAACTACCAAACACGCACAAAAAAGTTTCATTCCTAAGATTTTTACAACAGCTACTGTTCATAAAAACACACACACACAAATATTGCAGTAAAGATTTCAAGGTTTTCATAAATAAGATACGACAATAAGTACAACTGGACGGTAGAGAAAGAAACATAGAAGTAGACCTATTTTGTAGGAGAGCCACCACTTGGAACTAAGCCATCTAGCTCCCTCTTGTGCCCAGTTTCTGCTAACCATATCTGTTTGGGAGAGAATGGAAAAAGAAAAATGCATGGATAAGAAATATCAACCATAACGCTGTGTCCATGACAAACCATATACTAAAAGTTGAGATCAATTGTTAATTGATAAATTTTACTTGTTATGTCACATGTTCCTGATCCACCAATGAAATATCATATATCATGGAACAGAAGAGAGATGAATGGGGAGAATAGTATACAAATATACCAGGCTTTGAGTAAGTATAACAGGAATTATTCATCCGAGATTGGACTGGCATTACTATTTTTCCAGTACAACAGAGGATGAGTAATCCCCTCATTCCAAATAAAGACTTGGTGGGTTTTTCATAAGGCTGTTCGCTAAGTTACATGGTTGCTCTTATGTCCAAGTTTCATGAACTAGATCCATAAACTTTTTATATAAAGTTATGATGACAATTTCACAAATACCCCCAACGTTAGCAAAGTTTGTTGACCCAAAATGACTTTTGACCTTGGTCATGTGATCTAAAACTCACACATGATATTCAGGGATACATGGTTACTCTTATGTCCAAGTTTCATGAACGAGAACCATAAACTTTTTATTTTAAGTTATGATGACGATTCCACAAAGACCTCCAACATGGCCAACATGGCCTAAGTGACCTGAAACTCAAGCAGGATTAATCAGTGATACACCATTACCCTTATGTCTAAGTTTCATGAACAAGGTTCACATACTTTTTAAGTTATGACAACATTTCAAAATCTTAACCCTGGTTAAGATTTCAATATTGATTCCCCCAACATGTTCTAAGTTCATTGACCCTAAATGACCTTTGACATTGGTAATGTGAACTTGATTACCCTTACGTCCAAGTTTTATGAACTAGGTCCATATACTTTCTAAGCTATGACATATCAAAAACTTAAACTTGGTTGAGATTTCAATGTTGAAGATGCCGCCGCTGTCGGAAAAGCGACGCCTACAGTCTGCTATGCCAGCGAGACAAAAAAAAGAATAAAGATGTTTTTAAGTTCACCCAATAACAAATTGATTTGAATAAAAAGAGGAATATCAAACATTAAAAATAGCAAAATTGCAGAGCTATAAGTTTCGAATTAAAATTTCACTAAAAAGTGATTGACAGAAGAGAGGATGTATGCAAATGAGGGAGTAAGGATGCCATATTTTAATAAATCAACCGAAAGTATAGAATGTAACTTTATACCTGAAACTTGTTTTCCACAAGAGCTTGGAATTGTTTCTTCTGGTCAGTATTGAGTCCAGCATCTTTGACCGCTTGTTGCCAATTGTTAATCTGACCTTCTCTGTCCACCAAAGCACGTTCATACCTCGAGGGAAGACCACCGGGAATCTCCTGTAATACAGGGAAAAGTAATCACATTTGAATACTAACATCCAAAAATATGTGTGCTTAAAGATAAATACCAGGTGGGTGTTTCATAAAGCTGTTCGTAAGATACGAATGACTTTACGCATGACTGGTGATCCTTTCTTGTTCTATGTGATATCCCCACTGAGATGTAATTGAGTTATGACCTAAGAACATGTTCCAGTCGTGCGTAAAGTCGTTCGTAACTTTACGAAAAGCTTTATGAAACACTCACCAGTTGTGGTAACAATCTCAAAATGAGTTCGAACAGAATCCAATGAAATTACCACCAAAGTGTTCGTACATGTAGGAATAAATGAAAAATGTGTGCCAAATGACTCTGGAAGAAAATGCATAATTGCTGAGAAATTAGCAAAATAAGCACGGAATTCCATCAAATGTTGGGTATTTTTCAAGCAACATTAATACATTGTCCCACATATGCCTTTCTGTGTTAGTGATCATCAGAATGATTGATTTGAGATTCTTTGTCATTTCTGTTCATTTTTTTCAATTAATCAAAGTCTTATTTTTTCCATTCATTTTATCACTATTACTTATTCTTTATCATTGTTCATTTTTAGGCAGGGGGGATATACTTTATCAACACAAAATTAAGGAGGGTGATGTTTTAACTCACTGCAGTTATTCCATCCATATCAAATGGAATGACAAATGTGAAGAATTCTTTAGGTGACATAGTCTTGTGAACAGGATTCTCATCGGCGTGATCAGGGCCTTCAAATGAAATGTAAACAAAAATAACTAGACAATTAATTGTCTTCTTCTAACATAAAATACAAAAAGAAAAGATTTCCAACCTGGTGTACATACTGTATACATGGCATCGAATCATATTAAAATCATATCAAATATATTCAATGAAAAAATAGTACCTACATAAAAAAATCTTTCTCTGCTATGCATGCTAGACGAGAAAATAGCTTAGAAACAAGAGGGTACAGGTACATATAATTCAATAAATGACATTGAGTTCACTGGAAAATAGTGTTAAATCAGGATCTCATAAGAGAAACTGAACTGATTATAAAGTTACTTTGGTATCTCATGGAATCAGGAAGTGCATTCCACAAAGTAGCGGAGACGTGTGAAAAAGAACAATCACCGTATGACTTAGTTGAAATAGAAGGAACAATGATTAATGCTTTTGAGCTTGATCTGAGAGTACGGGAAGGACGGTAGTATGATGCCAATACTATTTAATAGAAGGGGCATTATTGTAGAAGGATTTGCCAATATGCCCAAAAAGTAAAAGCTTAATCTATTACGTTCTTTCGATCTATCACATCAAAGCCTACAGAATCTTCTTGAATACTATTCCACTTACCAACACAAATTGGATTGTTCCATTGATTTGGTTTCTCTGCTAATCCTACAGCAGTCATATGTTGATGTAACATGGCATAGTGTGTGTGATATGGAGCTATAGTAATACTATCATTACCTCCTAGGAGTAAGGGTCTGGTTGGAGTTAACATGTGAAGAGTGCATAATGTTGAACCACTGTAGGTAAAAGAGAACGAGGTTTATTAATGGGGTCTTTCTATTAGCATACATTGGACAAGATTTGATTTTTCATCTGAAAAAGTTCTCAATAAAATCACAAAATCATGTACATGAAAGCTTCTTAAAGGAAAAGAAGTGATGAAACTAGTATTGACCTTGCATCCCTATTCCACAAAAGACACGATAACATATAAATAAATCTGCATGATCATCAGAGCATATTGGACAAAGTCTGATGAATTCCCTACAGGCTTATGTACAAAATTTGATGTGCAATAACATACTGTATCGTTACTCCACTGGCTAAGTAACAAATAATCAAGATAAAAACAATTATATTGCATGGCATACTTACATGAGATACCAGAAATATTCTACTCATTAGGGACAACATCCCACTGCAGCACTGGCGTCCTTTGGCAAGGCGTTTATCTACATTTGCCACTCTCGACCCAGGTGTAGTAAATGGGTACCCGGTAGGAAGAAATTCCTTGAATGCTCGATGTGCCCAATCAGGGTAGCAGTGCTAAAGCCGGGGTAATAGTGCGCAGCACTTAGAAACATTTGTATTAAGCGCTATAGAATCGTTGCATATTATTATTATTAACATTGCACTCTTCTATTATTCAGGCAAAATTCCTTAACTCAAGAAATATTTCTGGTTTCCCATTCTGAGCCATTCAACATAAATGTAATAGTCCTATTAAATACCTGACTGAGAATCTCCCTGCTGCTGCTATGACAGTTACATGTTCACATCCTACAAGGTGTAGAGTGGTTTCAACTGCACCGATAACAACTGTTGTATGACGACATTTCTCTATGCTAACAGCTCTGTCAAAGGAAATAAACATTCAATCAGAAGAAAAAAACAACTTTGTTATACCTGCCAAATTCAAGCTATTCAAGGCTATTCATTCCAGTTTTTACTTCACCAATAGTTCTTTGGGGGAGGAGGGGGTATATTCAAATTTATTAAAGGCTATTTTTGAAAGAGAAAGTAAATATTAACAAACAAAGAGCAAGAAATTCCTCTCTGATATTTTGGATGCTAACATTTACAATAAGTTTTCAAATACACATAACCTGACGAAAATCTATTTTTGAGTAACCAAACTTGCTATTAAAAAAAACACCAGTATCCAGAAAGATCATAATTTGCAGTATATAAAGAAATTAATCACCAACCTGACTGGAGAAAGCAGATAAATGAATGCATAGTGACAGCGATGAATCTTGATACGAGAATCAACAAGAATCTGAGAACTCTGAAGGAGAAACGGAAAACACTACGTTTTCAATCTGGAGACACACCTCACTTGGTCATCAATTATGCAGTCATATTAATTACAATGTATTATCTAATAAACACCTTGTGTGTAAACAATATTTTATAAGCTATATGTGTTTTTGTGCTGTGCAAGTTTATGTGGACAATGGTAATGAGCATTTCATGCCTTTATCATCATTATCATTTATCCACTCCTGCCCCCCCCTCCCCCCCAAAAAAAAAAAATAAATCATACAATGACTGGCATTCAACTGGCACTGCACTCTACAGGGAGTGTGAATGTGTTTACATGTACTGAGACATGATTCCCCTGAAATATAATTATAATCATAATTAACCTATCTATAATTATAATCTAGTAGAGCATATCCATATCCACTGAGAATATTGTAGAATAAAAACAAAAAATGCCATTTTCATAACATCTAACAACATTCATTTTGAAAGGTAAATATAGACTTGCCCTTTCAATCATTAATCGCAGGTTCACAAGTGAATAAGAAAAATATAATGAAATCCATTAGTGTTCTTTGAATGTCATCACTCACCTTGGCTAATGTTTGCTTTGAGATTTGTGAAAGAATGACCAACTGTGAACTGAATAAGAGAAATAGAGCAGACTGAATGAGATGAAATCATTGAGATGTATGAAAGAATGACCAACTGTGAATTGAATAAGAGAAATAGAGCAGATTGAACGAGATGAAAATCATAAATACATAAAACATAGACATTGTGTTTTAGGGATTATTAAATCACTTTCATCGACACCTCATTAATTTATTTATACAAACCTGAACAATACAGAAACTACTTATACCCCTTTCATAAACCCAATTATGCAGATAATAGCAGCATAATTTGGTCGTAAAATCGGAGGAGGACCAGAGTTATCCGCATTATTTCGATGCTGCAATTATCCGCATAATAGCAGCATCGGGACCAGATTTTGACTTTATGAACGCATTTCCAAAGTAATAAGGATAATTGCCATGGTGCGTTCACAAGGTCACCCTTTTGCAACGCAACCCCATCAGAGGGGGCGTGTGCAGTTGCCATGAAAATTATCCGCCTTTTTCAGGTCTGGCGCTCGTAAAAAATAGTGCGGATTATTTTCGGAGTTTGTGAATGCAATTTTTATTGAATTATCCGCATTACTCTTAGGCAGATAATTGGAGGATGGGTTTATGAAAGGGGTAAAAATAGTCAAAAGAACTTTTTTTTTGGGGGGTAGTGTTTCTTTCTGAAAAAAGGGGAGAGAAAAACAACCATATATCCCAGGTGCACAGGAGCTACAACCAATTCTGTTCCTCCCAAATACAGGCCATCAATATTATTTTGTGTTCAGTCAAAATAATTAGGAATGAATTAAAGCTGGAAAATTAATCCCATGCAAAAAATTCTGGACAAAATGAATTCATTCTTTAAAATGCAAAGAAATTAATATTTACCTGATCAAATTTCCCTGAAAATCTTAAGTGTTTTTTCAAATATGCTAATACTTCCTAAGTTCAAATTATCAACCTTATTGTTCTGTAATAGGACCTTTACCTTTTAGGAGCTTTATTGCAGTTGGTTGCCACTCTACCCCTCTTGGCTCCATCTTCACCTATTACAATGAACATAAAACATATCAAAGGACTATCATTATAGTCATCATCATCATCATATAATTCACCTTTATCATCATTGTCATAACCATCATCATCATCCTCATCATCACCAACATCATTATTTTCATCACCGTCATGATCTGCGATGCCATTGTCGTCACCATCATCATCAACACTCTCATTATCATCTTATCCAACACGGTGGTAACCATGAACGTTTTGTTAAATATGTTGCTTTCTCATTGCATGAAGTTAAACAATTTCTCCTGTTTAATGTAGTGATTTTTTTTAATTTGTATTTGTTTCTAAACCCTTTCTATACCCAAACAGGTTGCAGTGATCCATTATCTTTATCCCCTAACCCTACCCCTACAAGCAACCTTAATTCACATACCTGATGACCATTGTAGTCTATGTCCACTTGATATACAGCCTGTGACACCAAAAGGGCTGTTACTAAGACTACTCCTCAACCAAGATTCAAATGTCTTGAAAGAAAAGGCTTGAGTGATCTGGAACAAAAATGAAGGAAAATCTTCAGATACAAATGTATGCAATGCAAGATACTTGTTCTCAGAGTACTAATCCATCTCAATATATAATTGTACATTATTTTATGATGTTTACATATCTAGTAGTTCTTTTATACTGTTTCCTCTGACTTTGTAAGACAAAACATATTCACACTTCAGAAATTAATTCACTACCATGCTCCGATGCAGATCCAATGGGTTATGTTAGTAACAAGTGAGGGGGGGTATTATCTGCGAATTAATTAATTCACGCAATGGATAATATAACGTATTTATAACAAGATAAGTGAGGTCTCACCTTAGAATATCCACTTTTAGCCTGTATTTGCTGGTGCAATGCAATTTGATGAACAACCTGAACATTCCTGTAAAGTTACAAACAGAGGAAGATATGATATGGTGATACTCATCTTGTAGGAAAACAAGTAAAGTATTTCTCTTTTCATTACTTTTGTCTATGGATTTGGATCCTGTTGCAATAAAACTTACTAATAGTATTCATGGTATCTATATTTTGATTGATTGTTGCACAAAGGTAATTTATGGTAATTTACCATATCAATATAATCAAAGTCACAAGTCCCTGTTTGTCTTACGTATCTCCCTACACATTTAACAATAAAATGAAAGATATGGATTCATTACTATTGATTTTGTAATTCTTCTTTGTAAGATTGAGTGATTGGCATAAAAGGGAAATTGTCACACATTTTATCAACATACATGTATAATAATATGATGAGAAGGGAATTAAACAAACAACTTTGAATTCAGTAACATATTATAAAGCCAAAAAAATTAATTATATCTGAATTCAATTCAAAAGCTTCAATTCAAAAACTAACAGAAAAGTAAAATCATGATAGAAAGGAATAGAGTACCACTGACTTGTGTTTGCTGACAGAACCTTCAAAGAGAAATCCTAGAGCCTCTACAGATTGAACAGAGAGAAGAACATCATTGGCTGTACTTGAGTAGGAGTCTGCTTCAGCTAGGAGTCCCAAGATATCACTGAGATGATTCAATACAAACACCAGCTGGTTGCTCTCATCAACACTCTATCAAGAAAGACAATATATGATATCAATACTTTTTATCCAATACTCAAGGAAAACAAAATAGTTAAAGCTACATTCAGGTAATAGCAGGAAAAAAACATTTCATTACAAGGTTGAAAATTGAGCAGACTGAAGATCTCTAACACAGATGAGCACATGTGGGACTGTGTATTATCCTTGGGAAAAGGATCAGACAACTGGCTCGTTTACAGGATTCCTGAGCAATTACACATATTCTACCAGTATCATTTGGCACACATGTGAACACTCCAGTAGATATTATCATATTTTATAGGATTCTCTTCAAACTAATTTTTAGCATTTAACAACCACTGGCATAGTTGTAGGGGCCATACCCATCTGAACTCTGATGATTTAGGTGTACCCGAAACAGAAATGGGAATAGGCTAAATTAGGCTATGAAATCAATGCCAACATATCATTTCAGTGGGCTGTAGAAACTTTGTACAGTGTCTCTCAAACAAATTTGATGAGGGCTCAGAAAAAGCTGTATTGTAGAATTATGGCAATATTGGCAACTTCATATTGTATGAAAACAGTCTTGAAGTTCCTGAAGGGAACTCTGAAGATTGCCACTTACTTTATTAATCTAATAAAAAGTTCTTTTTCTGAGCTGCTCCCATAACTGTTCAATTGAAAGATATAAAAGTGTTTAACAGCCGTCCGATATTTAGCTACAGAGCTATGAATATTTCATTGTGTCTTTACAATGAAGTGAAATCGTTAGTCGACTCACCTTGGTAGAGGAAGGTCCTGGTGAAGTCCTACCATCAATGTCAGGTGATCGTGATCGAGATGGCCATCTTGTGATTTGTGTGTTAAGTGCCAATTACCAGTTTTGCTCTATAATATTGCACTTTTATGTAGTTTTTAATTACATAGGGATGTTGTTTAACATACATGTATATATTAATAAGCTCAGTGATTGAACTTTACTATTAATTAAAATGATTCCAAATTTGATTTTGCAGTATAAAAATGAATTAAGTGATCAAATGTCCCAACACATAAAGAACTGTAAATCCTGTAATAATCAAGAATGAATTTCTCAAAATGAGTTTACAATCAACCAGTAGCATTTATTTTGGACTTGTATTTCATTTCTATTTGGATTAGCACTTAAATGCAGGTATTTCTGCATTGGACGCTAGGTCAGTTAAAAGGTCATTCACACTCAAAGGATACTCTTCACCAGATACTAACGATGATCTCAGTGATATCTTGTGAAGCTGTTGGAGATACAGATACAGGAGGAACTGCAGTGTATCAACGCTTTGACCATTCCTCCAAACATCTATAATGGGAAAGATGAATTATCACAAACTTAGTTAATAACCAAAAAGCTGTGATAATACTTTTTTCTTTGAGCAATCAGTTTATTGCTACACATTAATTTCCTTCGTGGCACAGATGAATTATCGAATTTGGGAGAGTCGCAAACATGCATAACAACAATGCCAGCAATGTTTGTTGATCAATGTATATCACAAAGAAATCAAACAAATCAACAAGCTTTTTACATGACTAAACAGAGCAGCATTAGTCACCTATATTTTTGGTATGGTGAACTGCATCTTGCCTTTGTTGTTGTCTCTCTTCTGGGCTGTAATCACACAGCATATCAAAGCCTTCAAAGTACCTAAAAATACAATTCAAGAATACTATGTCCATGGCTTCTAAACATTGTTTCAATTAAAAGCAAAATACATGTAGTTTTTGCATCTCAATATACATTAAATGTATGTAATTATGTAGCAAATAGTTCTACCCTCTCCTTAATAAAAACAACATTATATCAAAGGGGAAGTCTTCAAATTAATATGTCATTGGAATATCATTCCAACAAATGTATTTTAAAGAGGTGTAAATAAATGAATCTGAAATCTGAATCTGAACAAATGCAAATGAATAAAGGGTGTTCTTGTTTCATTAGTCACTCTTTCTTTATTTTAATTTATTCAATCAATTCAAATAATTTTGCCACTTCTCATTAAAAAAATGCATATGAACAAAAAGTAACATAAAATTATGAATCTATTTAATATTTTGAAAATATTAAATTGCAACAGAAAATATGAGACTCACCAAGTCATACATAAAATGTGAATATATTAATAATTACACACCATATAAATTTTTGAAATGTTCCCCAAATAATAGTACACTAATGGCTAATAACAAATATAAACTGATCTGTACAAAATAAGAGTAATAATAAAGAAAAGTGCCACTGGAGCGAGCAATTAATACGCCCACCTTTAAAACTGAAAATGGAGTTATGGTCTAGCAAGAAAAGTGGAAGGCGGCTTGACCTTTGACCCTCAAAATCTATAGGCTTCCTGGGATCCACGCTAGTATCATACACACTAAATTACATTAGTCTAGGTTAAGTTAAACTAAAGTTATCATGTTTACAACGAAAAGTTAATGGACAGAGGGTCAGGCAGACGATCACCAAGCGTGATACCGTAATACACTGTACGTACATCCCGTCTAGGACAGCTGTATAAAAATTTTATTGAAAATGATTGACTTACATCCATGCCAGATCCTCTAACATTCCTAGTTTGTTGCAAGCAATGTGCTTCCATGTTGAATAAGCTAGTCTTGGGTAGCCAGTCTTTCCTTTATTTTTAGCATACAGTGCTATCTTCTTGAGATACTGTAAGAGGAAAGGGGTATGTTGAAAGAAATCACACCAAGTTATAACATGCCAAAAAGGGGGATATACATGTAGGCCAGAAATATATCATAATAGACAAACATAAAACTAACCTTAGAAATCTTTCTGTTCTCTTATTAGTTACAAAGCTAAAATATGACATCTTACAGAGTGACCCTGTTTTAAAGTGTTCCACAACTGCAGTATTCAACTGCACTAGTCCAGCACAAATGATACACACCATCCTAATAAATAAAAGTTAATTTCCAATTAAACAGTCTTTGATACTGAAAAGGATATCCCTGGGTTATCAGAAGTTTGCTATGCTTTAGTGTTAATGAATACCTTATCTCTATATTTACAGAAATACAAGCATCAATTGATCACTCTCTAATTTACTTACATGTAGGCTAAGTTTAGGATGAGGAGATACAGGCAAAATGCCTATGTTGAATGTATCATACTTCAACCACAGGCTAACAGATGCTTCCGACATTATAGCAGTCTGCTTCCTTCTAACGTTGACTTGATTATCTTCCTTTGTTTCCTAAAAAAAACAAAAACATTTGAGACAGTTAATAGCACACCTTTAGTGTGATGAAGGGAGAATATAATTTATAAAGTACATGTAGGTGATACAGTCACTATTACCTTACCTAATTTTGCGCACAGTCGAATATCTCAATATCAAATCAATATCTTGAAAAACTAATATCACCAACAGAAAAAGTGACACAAAATTACTCAGTATAGAAATTTTCTCGAAGGGAATTAGGTCTCAATTTGTGAAATTATTTGCACAATATCCAGGCAAAATATCAGCAAATTTTGTTACCTATTGCGTCCTCCCCGAGAAAATCCAAACTTCTCAACAAGCATCAAGAAATCACCAGTTTGCAAGCAGAGGTCTCCATAATTTATAAGTACCAGTAAGCTAAAAAAAATAACATTAGCTAGATCATGTCATTAGTGAATTTTGCATTATTTTTGTGATATATTCTCATTCAGTTATTGGTTAATGATCTTTAGAGTATTCATATTTACCGGTAGGATGGGGGGTCGGGTGTCCGGACACTTCATCTTTTTGAAACCTTCTTTTTTGTCTGTGGATTACACTAAAAATATGAATCCATTACTTGTAATCATTTTCTATTTTGTTCTTTATAATATTTCCTAACATTTTGTATTAAAAATTGATGAAACTTCGCTGGTAAATTTTTCCAAATGACATTCTAAAATTGATCATCCGGACACACAACCCGTCCGGGGGTGGTATTCTGAGATCCATTTTATCTCAGATAAAATAAAATATTTTATCTCCGTTAAAATCAGTGAGATAAAATACCCTTAAAATCTCTCCGAATTGGTATTCTGAGAACCATTTTATCTTCATTTTATCTCTGTAAGACACACCTATTTTTTAATCAACATCCAATTAGAAACGCGCTTTTATAGCTCTCTCATATCACTCAACCAATCAAAATCCATTCCGCCAGGAGGTGTGGCAAAGGGGTGAGATTGCGTCAATTTATTGACTTCAAATACGCTTGCACTATACGCTTACGCGTCTTTACGGAGATTTCTTTTTAACAAAAAGGACAATACTCTCATCTTTTTTTGGAGGCTTCATCGAATCTTTTCAAGCATCATTTCAAAGACAATATTAGTCAAGAAAAGTCTTATGAAATACTCTCTGATTGTACAGGAACAACGTTAAGGTGTTATTCTCAATAAATATATAATTTTTCTTCATTTTCATGTCACCATTTGGGGTTAATTCACCTAGAAATATTGGTGAAATCAACGTCGCAGAGATAAAATAGCCTCTACCCTCTTTTAAGTTTATTTTATTTTTTCTTGAAAGTAACATGGGCGCAAGCACATCATCTGCGTTGCAATGGCCAGATACGCGATGGGTATGTGTACGCAGGCATTGTTCTGTTGCGTATCATCTGTAGATACGCAAGATAAAATTTATACGCAAGATAAAATTGTAAATTTTATCTCGGAGATAAAATGTCATCTCAGAATACCAATTTCATTTTAAGAGATAAAATAAAATATTTTAAAGATAAAATGACCTCAGAATACCGCCCCGGATACACAACAACTGGGTATACTACAAATTCGAAAAAGACAATCTGTTCAAATATCAAACATGCCGTTGTTTTCATCATTTGTAAACAAAGTGCGTCCCCAATCAATTCATACTGCAGGCTAGAGTACGGTAGTTGTTCACCCCCTAAACATGCTAAACTTAGGCCTAATAATGGTGGCTGCACGATTGCGAGCCATCTGTGTACGAGGAGAAATTGAAAAATAAAAAATGTTAACAAATAAAAAAATGTTGAAAAACGCCTCAAAACAGACGGCTGCCAGCTGTCTAACTGCCAGTGCAGGCGTGTAGCGGCATTGCTAACTGCTGCAGACCAGCGAGAGACGTACGTAGACCTGAACCCCCAGCTGCCACCGCCGGCTAGGCTCGCGGCGCGGCCGGCCTGACAAATCCGCATGCGCTTACGCCTAGTTACGGTAAGAAGTTAACCGTCAAAAGTTAGAGGGAAAATTTCACTTACCGTCCGGTACCAACTCCTTGTGAAGGATTCCTGCTCCCGGTGATGGCTGTTAACTCTAGAATCTAACGTAAGAATCTATAAATTCCTTTTTCTTGAATTCAGGCAAAAGTTCGGGATTAGACCAGCAGTTCTAGGTTTCCTTCCTTCGAGTCAACGCGACCTGCGGATCTATGGAGCGTGTATGGTAGCGCAAATGACGATGTGATGCTGTAACGTTAGACTGCGATTTTGTGTGTGTACAATGCGGATATGACTATCACAGAAATGTGACTTCATTAATTCCATAATGTGCATAATAAATCGCACGTGCATTTACAATAGTAGCACTAGCACTCACTCCTGCGAGGTCAAAGTTATTTACAGGTTGAATTTGTCATTCTTGTTCATTTTTATAAAATTGCTAAATAACAAAAAATGAAATGAAACATGTTTGAGCTGAGATGATTATTGAATATCACAAATCATGGATTAAAAGACTAACGTTACATCCGTCTCCCTTCCCCAGGCCCAGACCCGGTGATGCGGGGGGGGGGGGGTGTTCTAGTATTTTTAGTCGATTCAGCTAATGTTAGGCCTATTTCCGACAACCATCCTGACCTTAGCTGTGGAACTTTTAATTCATCGTCATTAACCTGGTTTAAGTCACCACTCCATTCATTGCCGTTCATTTCGTCAGCAGTGGTTAGGTACTTCTTTCATCTCCCATTTACTTTGTTGTATGATGGGGGGACCTAAAGCTACGCACTTTGTTTACAAACGATAGAAACTATGCCAATTTTAATATTATTATCTGTCGCTAACTTGTGGCAAATATTCTAAAGATCATTAAGCAAGAACAAAATATCACAAAACTCACTAATACGAAAATCCCGCTGTGTTTTCCGAACACCTCTTGAATTCGCCGCCCGATGTTAGAAGGGGTCCTAAAGCTACGCACTCGATTTATCATGCAGAAAAATAGAATTTCCTGTGCCTCAATTTCTAAAATATGTTCATACTATTATAGGATAATATGAAATTAAAGAGAATATAGCTCAAAAATTCAAAACAGTTGTGGGTGTTCTCTGCATTTAGAGATTTACTGCAGCCTCTGTAGAAAAAATTGAATAGGAATCGTTCGTGACTCTGTAGTCACAATTCCACACAAAGTGCGCATTTGCCATTAGAAACTGCATGCGCGATGAGTGGTGCGTAGCTTTAGGACCCGCGCAGCTTTAGGACCCCCTACCATAAATTGTATACAACAAGCGCACACACACTGACCACAAGAAAAGAGGTGACTTATTTCAGGATAAGACCAAATCATCACTCTTAAGTTGCAGTTGGTGATCACACACGACACCTCACCTTGGATCGAGTCATGATATTTTGGAAGAAATGAATGATGAAAAACGAAATTTAAAAAATAAATGAATAGATCTAACGTTGATCTAGAGAGTAATGTTAGAGTAGTAAACCTTCATTTTGTAGTGAAAACTTTTTTTAAATTTGAGCCAGTACCCAGTTAAAAGAAAAAAATTGTTCCCAGGGCCCGGCCTGGGAACAATTACTGCAATTAAGATACTTTTTTAAAATGTGTTACTGCTACTGATAACTCTTTACAAGGAGTAGAACCTATTGCGATGTATTCTTTTGTTTTTGTTCTTCTTAAATGTGCAGTTGTATACCCAGTTGTTGTGTGTCCGGACAATCAATTTTAGAAAGTCATTTGAAAACATTTACAAAATGTTGGGAAATATTATTGAGAACAAAATAGAAAATGATTACAACTATTGAATTCATATTTTTAGTGTAATCCAAAGGCAAAAAAGAAGGCTTAAGAAATATAAGGTGTCTGGACACCCGACCCCCCATCATAATTTGTGGGACCAGGCTCAACTACCACTTCTGCAATTTTCTTGTCCTTTTTACCATTTTATGTTTCTTACATGTATAATATGTTACAATAATGCAATTTGTTTCATAACCTGTAAATATGTGAATATTGTTGGTGAATATGAGGAATATTATCAATTTTTGTGGTATAAAGAAAAACTAATGTGTTTACTTTAAGGAGAATTATAATTGAAGATTATTCATCTCATTTTGTTTCATGTTATTTCTCTCTTTAGATGGAGCCCAATAATGTGATTGGTATCAGTCTTATAGTACACCAAGGGAATTCTATGATAGACAGCTTGATGTTTCAGAAATTCAACCCTGGTGACATATCCAGCACAACAGATTCATCCTCATTTTACATGATCCAAGACTGTTTAGAATATGACTCCAACCAAAGTCACACAGAGCAATCTTCTGGACCTTCAGAAGTTGCAGGATGGTTTTCAAGGGTAGCTATTAGAAACAAAATGGGTATTCTTGAAGGTCCTTCCTCAGCACAGGAGTTGCCAAGCTCAAGTGGCCTTTTACAAGTTGGAAGTTCCATGCCAAATGATGAACAGCTTGTGGAAAGAACACAGATTGATAGTACATCGTGCAACATTGTACATCTCAGTACAGACATAGATGAAATACTTGCATCTTGCTTTATGTGTGAAATGAGATATTCCAAAATCTACAGAGAATTCTTTATGAAAACTCTTTGTGAAGGACGCCACCCATTCAAGAAATGGAAAACAAGATCTACTTCCATCATATTGGCTCTGCATTTGAGACACACTAATTTATTCAAAATGGAGCCAGATATTAGATGGTAAGGCATCTATAAAAGTATTCATGTTCCAATTTATGACTATCTGTATACTGTTCAGAAATTTGTTGCAAAGTTCAAATGTAGTTTCCCTAGCAGGCTAGCTGCTTTCATGTATCAAATTTCTGGACAATCAACAATGTCTTGACTATCATTTATCTGTAATAACTAAGCTAAAAGGATACAACAATATTATCACTACAGTATATAAAGAGGTCGAGCAGAGCTTGATTTTTTTAATGTTTTTAAGGTATGTGTGCATGTATGTCAATGAAAGTAATATCTAAAACTTTTACTATTCAAATGGAAATTTTCCTAGAATTTTTTCACATCTTATAGAAGGATCATTTTCCCCAATACAAAGAATAAATTTTCAAATAAAAATAATATCACATCACAATATGTTCTTATTTTTATGTAAATATTGCAGAAAATTTATTTAAATAGCAGGTTTTTACACAATAGACTATATAGAGCTTGTTGAAGTATATTCCCCAACTGCCTTATGTTTGAAAAGTAAAAATCATTCTGTGCAATAGTAGTAATCATATTCTCATTTTGTTCGGTCCTTGTTGACAGGAGTAAGAAGATGTTACCCCTTTGGCTTACCCGTATCTCTATAGAAGATTCATTTTCCTGGTTGTCTACTCTTGGAGGAGCTTACTCTGCTCTCGGAGATCATTTTCATCACTTTGTAAGTCAAAATTACCACTCAAATTAGTCATATAGAGGGAAAGTGTAGCAGTCAACTGTGTAAACTAAACACTAGTCTATCTCTCTCTCAAAAAAAGATATCTTTGAGGTTATAATATCATCTTCATATTCTATTTGTCTAGTATATAAATAACTGATGTAACTTCAGCCTGCAGCTTAGGAGCATTTCATGAACTTGATGAAGAGTTACTTCAGTAATATATATGTTACAAGTTACTGAAAATCTTTGCATGTGACATACTTTAAAAAGAATTGAGAAGAAACTTTACAAGTCAATCAAATGAGATGGTTGTTGAAACCCGTGTATAAAATTGTGGTTAATTAATTGCTATTAACCTGTGGACTACTAAAAGCAGATGATTTCCCAAACTGAATCTATGAGAATTGAGTAAGTTGGTTGTCAATCAGCTATGAAAACCTTGGATGGGTTTCAAGCTACCCTAGTGAACTTAAGTGAAACCTCTTTAGTGGGGTTTAGCAAACTCTTCTACTGTCCACTCAAATCTTGTTAAATTTTTCTTTTTCTTATCACTTCATCCAGGCAGAGAAAGCAGGCAGAGTGTCTATCCATCAGATGAAGCTTGCCTGTCAGTTAGGTGATCCCATCTTGTTGGCTAAATGTAGGGTCTACATGGCGCAGAGTCTCATGCAAAATGGCTTCATTCAACATGCTATGTTCATTGTTCGGTAAGATTTTGTTTATTGAGGAAAAAGGATTAAACTTGCTTTGAAAACATCTTATACATCCTTTAGCCTCTCTATGACGCCTCTATGAGATTCGGTGGTGATTTTTTACCTGATTGCTAAGAAAGCATGAATGCATGTAAGAAAGCAACCAGAGGACCGACTGCTTAAGGTCCTCTCCGAAGGACCTGGTACTGAGGATTAATGCCTTACCAAAGGGCACTAGCGCACCAAGTGGGAATCGAACCCGGGTCACCGGAATACGAATCCCCCGCTCTACCGACTGAGCTATCGCGTCTCTTCAACTGTGAAGCCATCTGTAACCCTTCTCAGACTAGTGCAGTCTTGACTAGACAGTCTGGATTAAACCCAGGGCTCGAATTAATCCAAGGCCATCCAAGGCCATGGCCTTAGATGCCCTCAGAAATGGCCTTGATGCCCTTTCAAATATTTGTAGACTTAAGGCCAAAATAACTGCCCTTTTTTGCTGTGGCCTTGGTGCCCTGCGGTAATCCAGTGCATGTGCCCCATTCAAAAGTGCATTTATTATTGATGCCCTTTTTTTGGTGGCCTTGGATGTCCCATAAAGTGAAACTGCCTGCCCTTTCCCTTAAGTGCCCTTTTAAAAAATGGCCTTGCCCCTTTAAATTCTTAATTCGAGCCCTGTAAACCAAATTGGTTATATTTCTTGCTTCTCAGAGGATAGCAAAATCTTGGGTTGCAATCTCGTCACTAGTAGCCCAGGATGATACCACATTTAAGTTTTATGAATTTAAATTATTTTTTTCTTGCCTCTTTGTAATCATAAATGGATCTTGCCGAAGTAATTGATTTCCTATTAAAGTTGGACAAATTTCCCATACCAGATTCTGTAAAATTTGATATCTCTGCATATCTTCAGGTTCAATTAAAGCTTAACTGGCTTACTTAAAGCTCTGGATAATTTGTTTACTATTTTGTAAATAGTAAAACACATAGAGGAAGTTAAATATTAATTATGCAATATAAGTAGATGCTCATTTATGTTTATAAGCAAATTACATTTCTGTCGCCCAAGTGATTGATTAGTGTGAAGTCACCTGTTTTGTGTTTCTCAGATTTAATCCAGTAGTTTTTGTATCCACGGTTTTTCTATGCATAATTACAATCATTATTATGTTCTATCATGCAGGGCACAGTATCGATTTGCAGTGTCTCTCGGGGAGAATACAGACCAGCGTCTTATCAACATGTGTAGAGGTGTATGGAGTATCATACAGTATCTTCATAAAGAGAAGGAACATAGGAAGAATGGGGTGGGACTACATCTTAAAAACAACAAGACCAGGTGACCCTTCGCCCTGTGGGAAGTTAACAAGTACTTCAATAATTGAATGATACAGATGTTACCTACATAGAGTTTGAATATAGTGCTTAATTTCCCCGACAGGGTTATATTTTTTTGCCTAAAGTACATAGCGCTGAGGGAAAATACTCTCCCAATGAAAAAGATTTGGAGGTGAAATGTTATTTATGAAACAGATAGTCCAGGCAATGTATGTTTAGATTTTACCACCAGAGTCTGCATTTATGATAAACTTTTTGTTGCAGCTCTGATCCGTCTACATCAGAAAAATACAGCAGACTCTTGCTTCATGCAACTGACGAGTAAAAACTACCTGACTAAGCAACTTATAAACAGTGAGTGACGTCACCTCAGTGAATGTACAGCATCCCTTTAATAGAAAGCAATGGTATTCACCGTGATGACATCAAAACCTAGAATATAACAAATGTGATATTTGCAGCTATGATCACATGATGGTTATTGACCTATCCCTGATTTGAATCTGCATAACCTGTTTTATTTATGTTGATACTGGCAGTATGCAATGATTGATTCACAAAAAGTGCAATTTTTCAGAAGAGCTTAAAAAATAGTTTAAATGAAGTCATCATGCACAGAAAATGTGTTACCAGCCTGGGATAAAGTGAAAACTTTACAAAATTAAATCATTAAACTTTTATGCAAATCATGGTCAACGATTGGAGCATTGTGGCCCAGTGGATTAGTCTCCTGACTTTGAACAGAGGGGTGTGGGTTCAAATCCCAGCAAAGGCGTAGATTCCTTCAGCAAGAAATTTATCCACATGCAAGAAGTATGATATAACAGGCAACATATTAACCTGCAATATACTTAAAAGACAAGTCCACCCCAACAAAATGTTGATTTGAATAAAAGAAAAATCCAACAAACACCATGCTGAAAATTTTTTCGAAATCGGATGAAAAATAAGAAAGTTATGTTAATTTACAGTTTTGCTTACTTTCACAAAACAATTATATGCACATCCTGGCCGGTATGCAAATGAGGAGATTGATGATGTCATCCACTCACTATTTCTCTAGTATTTTATATGAAATGTGGATTATTCTAATTTTCTTCTAATTTTTAAGAGAAACAACAATTAATTTCTCCCAGAGCACAGGCGCGTAGCCAGGGGGGGGCGGTGGGGGCGGTCGCCCCCCCCAAAACGTCCCCAAAAAGAAAAAAAAAGAAGGGAAAAAAGAGAGGAGAAAAGGAAAAGGGAAGGGAGGAAAGGGAAGAAAGGTAGCTTTGCGTTTTTTTTCTTTTTATTCTTTATTTTTTCTCAAAAGAGAAACTCCTTCACTCTTCTTGCTCTAAATTCATATATGAATTTTGCTTCCGCGCTGCGCGCGGTTAAATGACAATATTGAAGTTCTCCATTGTTCCCCCACCTTTTCTCTAACCCTGTTTTTCCACCTCAGCTATGTGCTTCTTGCCAGTTAAAGTTAAAATTGTATACATTAGGGCATGAATTTGAGTAAGGTTAGGCCGAAGTAAATATATGAAGTTATCTTTTTTTCCAATTGATCGCGCAACTTCTGGTCTGGTCGGCTCCGAGCGGGTAAAATCTTTATATCAGTTTCTGCCGTCACCTCCATAAAGTCAGCTTCTCCCGCTTTTCAGCTCATTACTATAAACAACCATAATTTGGGGGCAAACAGGTTCCTAATTTAAAAAGAGGAAGGTATGGAATTCGTGTCGTATTAAATAAAAAAGTACAATATTTTTTTTTATCAAATTGTATTAAACTTCATGTCATTTCCCTGTATACATTCATCTCCTGTCCTGTTTTGCGCCCTCAGTTTGAAATTTTGAATGACACTTAAGTTTCTTTATATTCAAAATGAAGCGCTTCAGGATAAGTCAAAAAAATAATCATCCTTTATTATATAGATAGATAATTTCAATAAATCACAGAAGTTTCAACTTTATGCGCACTATTTTCCTTGTAATGAAGTTCAATAATCTTAGAAAATCAATTGAATTAGAGACGATTGGGTATTAGAGATATCTACATTTGATGAAACGTCCGCCCTTTGAAATTTCAGAGTTTCATTGCTCTGCGCGGGTAGGAATATCTTTCTCTACCAATCTTCTCCTCTGTTTTGCGAGTTAAAAATATGCACTGATGCTAAATTGTTAAATCAAATCTGATCTTTCCAAAGAAAGTTTCAATATATCTTTGAGAATACCCTTTTCTCGGGACCCTTTTTATGGCAAGAAAAATTGATAAAACACTTTAGCTTCCGCGCTTCGCGCGGAGTTATCATTTTAATTTCCTCCATTGTATACCTTTTTTGTGCGTTCACAATCACTTTTGAAAACAAGGTTAAAAATCAACCGAATTGGAGGTACTAGAGACAAGAGAAACGGCTCCTTTTCATTTTAATTTATGAAACACTAAAAGCTTCGCGCTTCGCGCGGGAGGGGGAAGCTCCCCCGCCCTGCACCCACCCCCTAGGGAGCGCGCTTCGCGCGCTCTGTAAGTGTTGGCACGCTTCGCGTGCATTTACCGCCCCCTCCAAAATGAAATCCTTGCTACGCGGTAGCCAGAGCACGTGGGATTAGCATTATTTAATACTATATGTTTCAGTCAAGTTGGTCCTTATTGTAAAAAATGAAATGTTGTATCATTCAAACAATAAAAAACAAAAGAAATAGTGAGTGATGGATATCATCAACTGACTCATTTGCATGTCACTGAGTTGTGCATATCACTGTTTTGTAAAAATTAAACTTAACTTAAAAATGTCTTAACTTTCTTATTTTACATTCGATTTTGACGAAATTTTCAGCATTATGCTAGTCTGATTTTTCTCAATTTATTCAAATCAACATTTTTCTGGGGTGGACTTGACCTTTAATTTTTTTTTCTGTACCTGTAAATTCAACTCAATTTCAGTACTTGTCCTTGAATCCCTGTCTCCACTCATCTGGCATCTTTTATGCATCGTCTCATGAATTGAGATCTTTCGTGACAACTCTTTTTGACTTGAGATGTATTCCAGTACAAGTATTTTCAGAATGTTGGCATATGAAATACGGATGTTTCTCAAATGGCATGAAAACATGGGGTCTTTCAAAGTACCTGGTACTATTATCTTAAATGTCATCACAGTTTAAAGGAGAATGAAACCATTGGAACAAGATAGCTTGTGTGAAAACAGAAAAATCAAAGAAACAGATCAACAAAAGTTAGAGAAAAATCGGACAAATAATGAGAAAGTTATGAGCATTTGAATATTGCGATCACTAATGCTATAGAGATAGCAAATTGGCAATGCGACAAAGATGTGTGATGTCACTTGTGAACAAATCTCCCCATTACTTTAGTATATTTTTCTTTTGAATTGCCTCTTTTATCTCATCTATCCATAGATCATGTGTTCTTTCTACATGAGGGCATGTATTACATAATTTTTATGAATACATCATGGATAAAGAGTTTGTATCATCATTAGAAAAAGCAAAAAGAGACATTTTGAGGGTATTTTATAGTCCACCAAAGGGAAAGTTGTTCATCAGTGACATCACACATCCTTGTCGCATTGCCAATGGGAGGATCTCCATAGCATTAGTCATTGCAATATTCAAATGCTCATAACTTTCCCATTATTTGTCTAATTTTTCTCAAACTTTCCTAATTCTTATTCTTTGATTTTTCTGTTTCTACACAAGCCTATTTGTTCCAAAGGTTTCATTCCCCTTTAAGTTTGTAGGATTTAATCATTTACTTACTTTCCCCATAAGACACAATCACCTATTAACCTCTTCAAGCAAGAGGTACAGGGCATCTTGCTTTGCTAAATATTGTGAATTGTGGACAAGTTTATTGTATTTCATGTAAGCCCAAATTTTCATGTGTGTAAAAGAAATTATGCTTCCAAAGTAGATTTATCTTGTATATGGGTGAATAAAAATATATTTCATTTTCAGATCCGACTTTGTTTTTCTTCTTTTTCATCGGCTTTTGAAGTATGTTATGATGATCTAAACATGATCCATATGTGTGATTCTTTGATTGTGAGAAGAATTTTGGCCTGGAATTATGAAAATTATTTGATCATTTATCAAATTTTGTATTGTCATAGTGATCAGAAGTGGGTTGGTCATTTGCTGAACATTGCACACTTTTTACTTGTGTGCCAATTCATGTGTGATATTGGGTGTGCTCCAACAAATCATAAGAGCACCTTCAAAATATTGATGACATTTACAATCACAAAGATAAAAGTTCAAATAATTTTCATAGAATATAAAATGTATAATCCATAAGTAACTGATATGTAGTTTGATATTGGTTATACATGTACCATACATAAACATTGATATTTATTAAAATATACTAGCTTTATAAAATCTGACAAAGTTCTCTTTCCTTCCTATATTTTATTTTGCCTTTTATCCAATGTATTTGGAACGTAGTTGCTTTAATGCACTTCCCTTTTGGGTTTGAT
This sequence comes from Lytechinus variegatus, assembly GCF_018143015.1. NCBI lineage: Eukaryota > Metazoa > Echinodermata > Echinoidea > Temnopleuroida > Toxopneustidae > Lytechinus > Lytechinus variegatus. Next base: position 83,272,335 of record NC_054741.1, read on the forward strand.
TTCCTTCTAAGATACACAGGTTTCAGCTCAGTATGACTAATACAAGAAAAATCAAGAGAAGAAATTTAATTCAGGTGTTTTATTGCTGCATTATTAAGTCAGTTTCAATAAACACAATTGTAAAATATGACTAGTTCCCTGCAAAAAGGCTTTGTGTGCTATATATCACATCAATATACAGATGAGACCTTTTGGCAGAAAGCATGTCATATGATTGACTAATACACAATACACTTTAGAGAACAAGCACCAAAATGAAACAATTCCATTCTATTTCATACATATAATCATTTTTTTTTACAAAACATTTCATTAATGTTATAAAATTGATACACAATGAAAGAAATATTTCATAATACCTTAAAGTCCTGACAATCTTTCTTCTTCATCAGATGTTTCTTTTTCATTCAAAAAAGAGGGTGACAAATCAGGGCCTTGCAGATGTTGGTTACATTTTCATACAACTGGAGAAGTATTAATTTGTACATAATTTTTTCCATTCAAAAGCCTGATGGCCATTGTAACTTTCAGAATCTAACATGCGAATTAAATAAAAAGATTACATATGAGAATTACCTGTTGATACTTTCGATTTCCTAGCATAATTGAAGCCAACATTTGCATTCTTGACCCCCCAAAACACTACACATATTCAATGCCTTTCTTTACTATTCCTTATGGGGGATGATCATGAATAATGACATCAACTTGATTTATCCAGCCATTATCCGTTAGCGTTTCTGTCTTAATCAGTTTCATCATTACTATGCATATTTGTGGTTGGTAACTACAACCATTTATTAGAAACCATGAATATTCCAGAAGATTGGAAAGATACAACCAAGACATCATATGGCTGTGTTTTGTTGCAGCATGGAATATAAGAAGCACATCATCGCTGGGGTGTTCAAAAATGGAGGGCAGCTTAGAAAAAAAAATAATAATGGCAATGTTGGTAACCTTACACTGTCAGAAAACAGTCTCATGTCATGCTAAAATCAAGCTTTTTCTGAATGATGGCATGGAGCATCTTGGGTGACATATCTAAGAAATCTGAAATAGTAGTAGTATTATAGCTAGTTTTAATCTTGAGTGAATTGGCAAGAAGAAAAACATAGGGCTAATGAAAAACAAATACATAAATCTGCCGGGGGGGGGAAGCATATATGTGCAATTTCAGGAAAATTTTATGAATACAGAATTGTACTTCTATCTTTCTCAAACTAGTAAGTACAATCAACTAGTGTGAAAAAGTTTGGTAAAAATAATATTTAAAAAAACTATTGAAACCCACTTCCTTGAATTTTAATCTGTTGGAGACTGGCTGATCATGTTACTTGTATAACACCTATTTCCAATAGACCTCAGCTCACATATATGCAGACTCAGTCTCCAAAGGGTTAAGTGAGTGCTCATTAAACATGATTTCAACTACAAGAGTACAGGTGTTCATTAAGTATGTGCATGGGTATTGTGTGCTTGTTCACTCATATTTCATCTCTCTTGTGAATCCAGCCCCTTGAAATAAGCATCGTCTATTAACCCTTTGGCTACTGTATTCTCCATACAGGGACCACCTGGATCCCATAACCAAATGGTCAACCCTAACTCTTAGTTGGTAATCAAAGAGTTAATTATCTTTTTTCTCCTGTTCTTGGGCTTTGGCTTCTTGTTTATCTGCTTTCTTCTGTGATTTACTCTTAGTGCTCTCAAACAATCCATCGAGGTTGAAATCACGGATTATATTCTCCTGTGGTAACAAGAAAAAACACAAGAATACTATGACAAGTTTTTAAAGTCAGTATTAAAAAAATGCTTGGACCTTAAATTAAATTAAAGGCTGCATTATGACATTGAAACTTATGATATTGGGTTCATGGAAAGTTGCCTATAAATGTATGTAACCCAGCACAGCAAAACCAACAAGATGCCGGGGAAGGTTCTCTATAAATGTTTTGGTCTTCAAAAAAAAATATAAAATTAGCATATCTGAAATGAGAATTTTTCTTCAAACTGTAACAAATTGTAATTGCATGCAAAGTCAGACACAACACAAGAAGGTTTTCTTCTCAAAATTTGTATCATAAAAACCTTCCATTTTAAACAACAACTGTCTTCAAAATCTCATTACTATAAAAGCATGTCTTAAAGAGCAACATACCAATAAATTGTTAAAATAAATTATTGTTTTAGTGAAAAATAAAATATCAACAAATAAAATCGAAATTTTGCTTACACATAGCTTTATACTCTGATCAAAAATATGGATATTTGTAATCAAAATCAAGATCAATCTCAATTTCATTGTATTTACTGATCCATTTACTCTTCATTACTTCATTTACTCTAAATAAAAGTTAAACAAAAGTAAGGGATAACTATTTTGTCACAATCACCCACTAATTACCTTTTTGAACTCGTACTTGACAGTCTGGCCATTCTTGTTTCGTCCTGGTTTTCTCATTACCTCCTTACCTCCTTGAAACAAGACTATTGTTGGAAGTTGCTTGGAAAGAGATGAACAATCAACTTGGAATCTAAAATGGCAGAGAAATACAATGTAAATAGAGGGAAAATATAGAGAAAAAGAGGAAGAGTGTGTGAGTGTGTAAGAGAGAGAGATGGTGAGTGGGGGGATATGGAGTGAGTAGAACATCGAGAAAGTGAGATAAAACATATGGGGTAAGAGTAAAGTATTACTACCAAGTTGTTGTGCTTGTCTGGAATTAACTGCAGCTGAATTTACAAGATAAGACAAATATACATACCCTTAGAATTAATTTGTAACTAAGGGCCAAAGCCAATATGGTTATTCAGAATACAAATTTTAACTGTTTTATGAGCTGTTCCATTTAACCTTTTGAATATACATTTAAAGAACAAGATTTATTTTTTTCATATGTGTTTTCCTCTTGTCTGAAATTAAAAATTATTAAAACAATTTCAACTTTGAGTATACGGAGAAGAAGATTTTCATTTTGAAAAATAAAGTAAAACTATACATTGAATGGATAAATGAAAATGTTAGAAATAATATGGCCCCTCAAATGAAAAGTATTTCAAATCTTGATATTGTTGATTTTTCAGTCCTGGTGTAAGGTGAAAGTACATAATTAATAAATCCATGAATTATGATAAATACTCAATCAGGTAAATTAAAAGATCAATCTCCAAGGGAAAACCTACATTTCCGCAATTTCAGGATATCTCCCTACATCCAGCTTTCCAAATTTGAGATGGTTGTGAGCATACTTCGTTGAGAGTTCTGCAAATGTTGGTGCAATGTTATGGCAGCTGGCTGACCATGTAGCTATGAACTCTACTATCCAAGTTGTCCGGGGATTGTTTTTCAGTTCATCCTGTAAATATATCATGTATGTAGAATACATTCTGAGGCTCAAAAACTTTCAATCATTTTACAAAGATCATCCTGAGAAGGGGAGTGTTTCATGAAAGTTTTGTCAGTGATTTCAAATGAGAAATGTTATAAGCTACTGCAAATCCTTGCATCTAATTGGCGGAGAACAATTTTGTAAGAAAAAAAAATCACTGACATGACAAACTTTAAGTAAAACACTCTCCAGGTTCACGATGATGATTAATGTTGAAGATTTAGACAGTAAGTTGTGACAAGTAGCCCCCCCCAAAAAAAATAAAAAAAAAAATAAATAAATAGATAAATAAATAAAAAAAAAATTAAATTAAATAAATAAATAAATAAATAAATAAAATAAATAATAATAAATAAATAAATTAAATATTTTTAAAAAAGAATTAAAGAAATGCTGTATTGGTATTGTAGACAATAACACAATCTGAAACAGCATTGCCTAAAAATTCCCATTCAACACAATCCTTTTCAATTTCAATGCAATGATGCATTCCTTATTCAACATCTATAAGATGCATGATCATAGGGCAGCATATATAAAATCAGTTTATTTAATACAAAACATTCAAACTTAATATATGGCTATGAAATAACAAGATGTAAATTTTAGTCGAAAATTTTCTTGTAACAAAGTTTGAAATAATGTAATACATTAATTTGAATTTTCATAACACTATGCTTGCGAGGAGACTGGAGATTAATGCATGTTGGTAATTCCAGTGACACTGTTCAGTGGTAGTTGGAAACATTTAAATAAATAATGCTACTATAAGTGTAGATTTCAAATAAGAGAAAGCAATTCCAATGAGTAAGCATACAATTACAGGTTGAATGATTACATGAATTTGATTTTGCATACTTAAAATTATTTCTTGCTCTAAAACCATCCATGTGGGTGGTTTTTTAACCTGTCTGTAAAGTTGCACACAATTTTATGCATGACTGGAACATTTTCTTAGGTGCTAAGTATGATTACATAGGGATATATCATGTACCACAAGAAAGGGTCACCAGTCATGAATTAAGTCATTTGTAACTTCAAAAACAACTTTATGAAACATCATTTAGGGGTGTCATACATTTCACAAAGATTAAGGTTGGTCTATAATTGAGTATGGTATAACACATCACAATATTGGTCAAATCAATCTCAAGAGGCATGCCAACCCTGTATTAAATGAGAGCACAATGTTTAGTCAGAATTAATTCCTCTTGAAATGGCCTAGCTAAAAACAGGGAATAATTAGCATTTCTGATTATTAGAGAAAAGATTTCCACTATGTTCTGAACAGTCCTATGTAATAATTGCTACACCAAGGCAATTCTGTATAGTCATTACAAAAGAAAAGGTGGAACAAATTGTGATGTGATACCAGGAAAATTTTTCCCTGTAAATACACTTCCTTGCCAATATGAGAAAGAAAAAGGTCTTAAGATGGATCTGTTCTGGTATGGTTTAACAAAGTATGATTTAAACTTTAACAGGAAGCAAGGAAATTAGGAATTACCTCCAAAGCATCTCCTTTGAAGTAAACAATATCCTGTGGTCCAATGTAGGCTGGCTCTGGAAAAACAACCATACATCCTACAAAGAGAGAATAAAGGCAAGGTCAATGTAATAACTTCCCTTTCATAATTGGTATCTAGTTCCCTCTACCTCAATGACACCAGGTATAAATGTATATGACTTTGTAGTAGACAGACTTGCCAACCAGTACGTTTTTGGCATATTTCGTATGTTTATGCAACCAAACTACGGCAGTACGTTTTTTCTTTTGAAAATATGTTTTTGGTTTTTTTTAAACAATCGTAATTTATTGAGAAAAATCATCTCTATATGTCTCTATTTCATAAAACTTACACAAATATGGTTATTAGATCAATGTAATATCAGGCAACTTGTTTTTTTTTCAATCATTTTGTTTAAACCACGGTGAGATATACACATGTTTATGGCAGCTTAAAAGTGCCACCGAGATGTTAAGATAATTATCTTGGGAAGTCGACATCATGATAGAAAAAGATGAGATGACGAGATCCTGGATCTCATGTCCACATCTTTCAGAAGAGATGATCAGATGACAAGATTCCGGATCTCATCATGTTGACATCTTTTAGAAGAGATGATCAGATGACAAGATCCCGGATCTCATCATGTCGACATCTTGTAGAAGAGATGATCAGATGACAAGATCTTTTATCTCATCATGTCGACATCCAGTGGAAGAGATGATGATCTCGTAACTCGTCATCTCTTCTAAAGGATGTCGACATGACGAGATCCGGGATCTTGTCATTTGATCATCTCTTCTACAAGATGTTGACATGACGAGATCCGGGATCTTGTCATCTGATCATCTCTTCTAAAAGATGTCGACATGACAAGATCCGGATATTGTCATCTGATCATCTCTTCTAAAAGATGTCGACATGATGAGATCCGGGATCTTGTCATCTGATCATGTCTTCTGAAAGATTTGGACATGATGAGATCCGGGATCTCGTCATCTGATCTGATTCTATCATGATGTCGACTTCCCAAGATAATTATCTCAACATCTCGGTGGCAATTTTAAGCTTCCATACATGTGCGCATTTAAAGCTTGCATGCAGCTTGAGTGCCATGATGAGCGCCTGCGCCACGCATTTTATTATGAAATACACTTTTTGGAGGAAAAATACCTTTTTTTAATCACAGAATACAATTTGTCATTCCCAGAGGTTGGCAGGTCTGACTGTATATCAACAAGTTAATTTTCCTGGGGCATACAAAATCTGTGCTACTAAGGAGAGTTAATAACCAGCTTCATGAAGGATCTAGAATTGCCTTGATTTGTAAAAGCTTCCCTTTGATATGAAAATTTGGCTCAATATCTAACATTTGAAAAAGTACATCAATGCACAGATTGAACAAAATGACCAAGTATTAGCATGCATTAAATACCATGACCTTAATAATTTGAGTAGAAAGTAAGAATTTTGCTAAGAGCAAATTCATGTAAGCAAGAAAACATGCCCAGTTTGATATACATGTACTAACAACATTTCTCCTGGTAATTTTACTTGATTTTTAGCTAATCATTTATTATCTCACAATGTTCAGAGCTTACAATGATGGCATAATAATCCAACATGGTTAAAAAGAGTCCATGAAAATTATTACCCACTGTGAAAATTCAATAGCTAAGTCCCCCTTGACTAAAGACCATGATGTTGTCTGTTATGACCAAATTTATTTAAGTTGATTAAATTCTACATGCTGAAAGGTGGGGGTCATTAAAGTAGCATATCAAAGGAGATGTTGACATCTAGATCTACTAATAACACTAAATTAAAAGTTATTTGATGTAAAAAATGATGTAAAAAAAAGAGAGTATCACTTTAAAGGGGAATCCAACCCAAATGAAACCTTGTTTTGATAAGAAAAGAAAAATCCGACAAGTTGATAGGTGAAAGTTTGAACAACATTGGACAAATAACAAGAAAGTTATGAATTTTTTAAAGTTGTAAATATTGGTAATCACTATACCCATGGAGACTTCAAATTGGCTGCTTATGTGATGTCATAGTGATGTAAGGCAAGGACTACTCTTCCATGTACTCCAATACATATTATGGCTAAAATGTCATTTTTCCCAAAAGTTTTATTTCAAATTATATTTTTCTTTCATGAGGACATTAAACAATATACTACCTGGGTTATATTTAGATTACTGCCCCAGGGGAATGGGTACTTAGGAGAAAACCACAAATCCCTGATAATAAAGTACATGGCCTATGGGAAAGTTGTCCTTGCCCCTTGTCATAATTTACTTACCCAGTTGCCAATTTGAAATCTACATGCTATTAGTGATCTCAATTTTAAAGCAGCTATATTTTTCTTATTGCTTGTCCGATTTCTTTCAAACTTTCACCATTCTGTTTAATTCATTTTTCTCCTTCCCAACACAACATTCTATGACCAAGGCTGGATTCCCCTTTAACAAAGAAGATGATCAGTTAGCAACAAATGCTAAGTTAAAGAAGTGCATAAAATTACAAAATCAGGCAATTAATCATTTTCACCTTAGGTATATTTGCTTGGTCTAATACAACCAAGGCTACACCCATTTGATCTACAAGCAGAGGGATGACTTCTCAGATAGTCTAATACAACATACACTAAACCCATTTGGTCTACAGCTATACTATCACTTTTGTCTAATTGCCGTTTGGTCTAATACACTCTTAGTCTAATTCTCATTCAGTCTAATGCCGACATGGTCTAATTTCTACTTTGTTTACTAATTCTTTTGTACTTTGTCAAAGTTAAATTTTGATTCATAAACAGTTACATGAAATCAAATACACTAAGTGACCAGTGTTTAACTAAGTTGATATTAGACATATTGAGTGACATATATATATCAGACATATTGGTGAACGAAGCAGCAAGCAAGAGGCCACCAGGCCTCATCTGGCGCAGTTGAGAACACCAATAGTTAGTGCAATTTAATGTATATAATTCTATACTTTTCTGTTACTTAAGATCTATATTTACATTCAATGTGTGACAATTGTAAGCGCTGTGATACTTTTTGTGTATAGCGCATATCCGTTATTATTATTATTAACCCAACTGTAAATTAGACAAAATAATAAACAAGTTACATGGCAATATTAAAGATGGTTCATAGACTCATTAGTTACTTTAGACCATGTGGATTAAAGTATAAAAAAAATTGATTGTAGACCAAATGACTATCTACCTCCCTAATGCCAACATGTACATAAAATTTTCTTACCAATACAAACAGCAGCAAATATAATAGCAAGTCGAGGATCAGTCATAAAGAACAGAATCGTATTTGCAACCTTGAAGAACATGAAAATCTTGACCAGAATTTCCTTCAAAGGTGGTCTTTTCCGGTTCTTGATAGCGATGGTACAGGCAAGGAAGAGGAGAATATTAGACTCATTCTGAAAGAGATAAAAATGTAAGAAACTGGTACATTAGTCTACAATCAACATATATCGGGGTCAAGGAATCATGATTTAAATACAAACTTGCACGCAATTGAATTTGCTTTCTTAGTTCACAAACGTTTCGATGGCTTAGAATTTTGATAACTACCTACTCTCATCCAGAACTGCAAGACTGAGAAGCAAGAAGATTAAGAAAAAATCTTGGATAGTCATCTTCATCATCTGTTACAATCTTCAAAGGGCTCTGCAGCCTATCTCGAAGATGATATTATACTTGGATGCATGTTAAACACAAAATGTTTTAAATAGAAATTGCACATAAAATTTTTGGTTATGCAGCCATCTTGGCATTTTTCAGGGAAAATGATTGTGCAATCAACGGGCGTGATTGCCAACTAGACAGGGGAATCAGGCGGTGCTTGGATTGTCCGGCCGAGTATTGGTCCATTCATATTGCGCCACTGCTTTCTGTGACAAAAGCCAAGATCAGCAAATTTTTCTCACATTTCAGTTTGGCGCTAGTGATGTAGTGTTTCATGAAGTAAACTCAGATTTTAATTATTATTCTATCAAAAGTAAACAAGCAAAATAATTTTAAAAATTTTACCAATTTAATTTAACCATTTGCCTACAGGAAATAGTTTTCCAGACCTTGTTGAATTAACAGTTATTCCTTGTACTGTCACTTCTGTGTGATTGAATACGGTAGAATACAGAATACGATTGAATACATATACGGCAAGCCACACTGACATCACCTTTAAACATTTCAGGGGGGTCATTCGATTGCACTCCGATACATTTCATCTGGGATGACGTTAAGTTATTTTGAATATGGGGCTGTCATCAATTTCAAACGGATGTCATTTTAACTTCTCTGTGGTAGAGTAATCTAGGCCAAAATAATTTTTGATTTTCTTTTATATTTTCTCCCTCTTCTCCCCACCCCTTTTCCAATTTTCTCTTTTCAACCAAACTTGAAATATCGAAATGGACGGCAACCTGTCTACCCCTCATGCTTTATCATTAAATATTTAATGAAAACAAAAAATATTCAAAGAAATTATGTATGGTAAAGAAAACATGTTTATAACGTTCAGCAAAAAAAAGAACACGATACAAATCTAAGTTGTTACTAAACATACTAAATCATTTATTTTTAATTAATTTCCAATCTCATAATTATTGTTTTATTTGCAGAGATTAAATTTAATCAATGGAAATTGTTGGATTTGTGCTTATTGTGATGAATGAAACAAAAAAACAAAAATCTGTGATAACAAAATAGCTAAATGAATTTAAAGTAAAGATTAGGCCTCAGCTTTACAAATCCATCCAAATCATTTCAAATGAAGATTGAACCTATAAAAGAAAAGGTTATGGAAATTCCATGGACGCATTTTAAATAGTAGGTTAGGCCCTACATGTATGTCATGTTAAAGCAATAATAATGTACGTCTCGACTCCTAACTCTGAAATGTTGAACATATATATATATATCAGGGTTGGCGGATTTAAATCACGTTGATTTAAATCGTGATTTAAATCGCGATTTAAATCACCATGATTTTTTTAAAAAAATCATTGATTTAAATCACTTCCATTGAAAAATGTACAAATTATGGACAAAGTATTTGTTCAATGCAGTTTTAATTCTTCAAGTCAACTGAAAAACTTTGAATTAACTTTATATCAATAAAAGATCAACAAAGTCTTCATATCTACTTAAAACAAATTAAAATCAAATTAATAAAATCAGGTAATTTTTTAAAAACTACAGATGTATGTTGTCAATAGGTACTCATTTTTTGTAAATTATGTCGAGTTTTTCTTCTGAAATTTTACATTCTTTGTCAGTTATTATTAGTCAATTTCTTTCTTAACATAAAGTTTTTACATAATCCAAAGACTTTTCAGAGAGCAGTTTGTAAAAAAAAAATATATAATATATACAAGTCAATGAGAAAAGGTTTGTTGGCAGTTTTCCAGTTTTGATCCTTCGCCTACACATAACTACTTCTGTCATGTAAAATAAAAAAATTATACCTGCATGTAATCAACATATTTAACATGCCTCTTATTTTGTATTGTTACATTTATCATACATTTGATGTTTTAAATAACATAATTATAAAAATCACATTAACATAATGTACATGTAGTACAGTCATAATTTGACTGTTGAGAAAAGCTTTCTCTTATAAACCGTTTAAGTCACTGCAGCCCATTTTATGTTCAGTGCTACAAATAATGGAAGTTTTGTATCTGCATGTAATAATGGAAAGAGCTCTATAACAACAATTTGCAAAACTCAGAATAAACATTTAACACTGCATTTTAATGTTAAGATGCAGGTACTTCAGTTACAATCATTGGCAGTTGTAAGCTGTGTCTCATTTAAAATAAAATACTTCTTTTTGTAATACATACATGTATGTTGTAATTTAAGCAGTTTTGCAGTTTCTATCCTTTAGTTAAGTTAAAAGTAAGTAGATTTGTTTTCATACTTCATGGATCAAACAGATTTTTTTGTAGAGAATATGGGAATAAAAATTGTAGATTAATGTAAAAAAAATCACAGTAACAGAATGTAGTATAGTCACCCTTTGACTAAGCTATCTCCTATATTGTTCTCCAAAACTGAGAGTTTTGCATCTATATCTGTAGCAAGAGAAGAGCTTTTTATCAAACTAAAAAGATCCTAAACATATACAGTTGTAGTCTCTCTTTGACTATTGTAAAGCTGTGACTAATTGAAAAAAAATCATTGATTTGAATTATTTCTCTTACAATATACATGAATACTAGTAATTTGCAAAGGGTTTGTTGGCAGTTTTGATAAGGGATTTTTTCTCTTGGATTTTTTAAATATTTGAATGAAAAATCCCAGAGGGGAATTTTCTCTACTCACTGGGAATTCCCTATGGAATATTCCTTCATAGGCCTATGTATGATAGAAGTTCAGATACACATGTACATGATTCCTCAAATTTATTTTTAATTGTCCATTTTTACTGGATTTTAATTACAAAATATGTGGTTAAGAACAATATTAGGGGTGAAATGTATAACATCAATATTGATGTCATTGTAAGAGTAAGGGGGGGGGGATAATTACCCTTTTTTTCGAAGGAACTTTAAAAAAATCAAAAAAATCAAAAAAATCTGATTTAAATAAAAAAAATCTGATTTAAATCAAATAAATCCGATTTTTTTGATTTTTTTTAAAAAATCAAAAAAATCGCCAACCCTGATATATATATATCTTTTATATTCTTGAGGCTTATGTTCTCAGATAAACTTCCATAAAGTTATCTATTATAAAGTTAAACATTAACAACGTTAAAGATCATTGTCATTTTTTAGCATTGTTTCTTTAAATAGTATTTTTTTCAATTGCAGATTGATTTCACACATTTTTCTGTTTTATTATTGCAAAGCAGATTTTGCTTGTCTTCAATTATTTTCATGCAAAGGTATGTTTATACTCTAAGCCAAGGCTCCACATTAACTTTTTTCGGTGGTGGCCCGTTCGGGCCACCAAACCTTCAAATAATTTTTTTTGGTGGCCCATTAGTAAAGTTTGGTGGCCCGAAAAATATAAAGAAAAACATTAATTTAATCACTGTAAAAAAAAATGAAAGAAAGAAAAAAAAATGGCAAAAGTTATCTGGAAAAAACAGTGAGAAAATTCTTTCCTTATATTTGACAAAAGTCAAAATGATGAAAAAAAATTCACATTTCAAATCAATGAAATGCCTTTCCAAAGTATTTACTTCCTTAAGAGTGGTTTAAGAAGTCATTTATAAACAAGCAAGAAAGAAGCTATCTATTTATTTTTGGCTAGAAGAGACACAGCTTCGAAATAAACCAAATATCAACATACATACAAATGCACATGTGGGACTGTGATGTACTCACCTATGTGTTTTATGTGTATTAATGCATTTTGAAATCGGTCTTTTTGAGTCAAAAGAGAGGTCCTAATTCCTTCTTTTAATGCTTGCAAATAATCAGGTTTCAGTAATATGGACTGTAGAAGGGCATTTCATTGGTGTAAAATGTGACTTTGACGTAGATTTTCAAAGTTCTGGGGAAGATTTCTTAGCAGTAACATTTCGTATCGCAGCTCCCTGAGTCTGAATAGTCTGCTTGCGCACAGCTAGCTGCAGTGGTTTCATGCATGCAAAGCTCAGCCAGACAGCTGGCGCGGCCGGCTGAATAATAGTTACTGCGTGCTAGCGGTAGGCCTACATACTGTCGTGACTATGCAATCTTTGCGTGTGTGTATTTGTGTGTAGATTAACAAAAAAGGCGCATGACGAATTGGCTTGCAATTTGGACTGTAGAAAGTTGATAAATGCATGCAAAATCGGGAGAAAAATTGCGCTACTTTGAAAATTATTGGTTGCCCGATTCGGGCCACCAAAACTTAACATTTTTTCAATAATGGTTGCCCGAGATGAATTTTTGGTGGCCCCGGGCCACCGCTAATGTCAAGCCTTGTCTAAACACTAATATTTGAATTCCTTACGTTATATCTGACATGTAAAATAAAATAAATTCAATTTTTCACACAAAGCCTCTCATATTGTCCTTTTTTTAGTCTCATACAATCTGACACATTGATTTTGTTTACTCCATTCAAACCCTATTTTTCCTTAACAAATAATATTTAATGAAAGCATAATTTTAAAACTTATCATCAGGTCTTAATAAGTATTCTATAAAAAGATTCAGAATAAATAGTGTCGAAATTACTTCATTATTTCAATTTTTATGTCAGATAAGGGTCTCTTTCATTGAAAAATCAATGAAAGGTGTTTCTAAAAGGAAACTGTATTCTAGAAAAGGGAAATAATGAAAATTTCTATTTTTTCCAGTTATGTTTGTGAATCTTTAAAGTTTTTTTTTCTCTTTTCATCTCATAAAGTAAGCTCCATACATCAAATCTACAATTAAAAATAAATAAAAAATTATTTAATCTTCATTTATTGTCACATCTGCTACATTCAATCAATTGGAAATGCGTGCTGTTGACGCGTGCGTTCATTTTCAAAACAAGTCACGCGCAGCTGGGCGAAGACATCCGATGTTCAGAGCCAAAAGAGGTCCGTTTGGTAAGTAAATTATCATTATTTACAGACTTCTATATCAAAATTATTGATAATTATAATCAAAATCAGCCTTTGCGCAGCTAAAATAAATAATTTTATCAACAATAAAGCAATTATTTTGGGGTCTAGAGCGCGATTTAAATCACCAAAATTGATCGCGGCACACAACTCAGAGCTACCGCCTTTTTCGAAACGTACAAGTGCAAGTACTGCCGGCCATGCGCGCGCAGAGACGCAGAGTCATGAAAATCTCACGCATACCTTTTTTTTTAACTTGGCATCCCTGAAAACTCTATGTATCCGATATTTGGAATCTGCGTCCGATTTCTGGCCAAGCTTAAGTTCTGCCTTCTGGTAGTACGTAAATAATTCTTATTTTTTGCCATAATTTTTCAAATTCTATTTTTTATGACAATAATATTCAGCATTTGTCCTATGGAAATAAACATGATTTTTATTTTCATTTTCGTCTAAATATGCTTAAGTGTCCGACTTTCGGTCACTTAATGACTTATTTTACTCTAAATATTTTTCTGATAGGATTGTCGCAGAGTTGTAACTCAATTTCTAAGAAAAAAATTGCCTGGCTTGGCTTCATTCATGGAAGTTCACGGAAAGTGCTGATTTGTCACCAATATTCCTATCTCGCCTTCTCGGAGGAATTGTCCTAGGACGTTCTTACGTATCGCTCATCTCGTCATGAAACTATATTACTGGTTGGAATCACTCATTCAAATGAACAAGTTTGGTTGGATTTGAATGAACAAGTAGTAGAAAAGAAGGCCAACACAGAATTGAATACATGGGGCCACATAACAAAGTGAATTCTTACCCAGGAGAAAGTGCATTCCTCGCTATCGTCATTTTCCGGGAAAATTGTACAAAATGGCCTCACAACTCTCAGTACTACAAATGAGGATGATAAAATGAAGTTTACAAAGTGATATGTACTGAAATAATGCCTATATTGCATTAATTTCCACATTTTCGGACGTTATCTTCTTTGCTTCTTTCGACGACGACGATGATCAATTTTGGTGAATCTACAGTGTCATCGAAAAGACCAATTGCAAAGAAAAATCACGATGTAAAAAAATGTATTGATAAGCAGGCGCGTAGCATATGGAAGCGAGTCAGTGGCGTAGCTACGGGGGGGGGGGCCTGGGGGGCACGTGCCCCTGAGATTTGGTGTGCCCCCCCAGGTGCCCCCCCCCCCCCAGAAAAAATTGGCAGAGCAAAAAAAAAAGAAAAGAGGGAGAAAGAAGAAAGAAAAAAGGAAAAGAAGAAGAAAGACAGAAGAAAAAAGAAGAGGAAAATAAGAGGAGGAAGACGAGTGAATGAAATAATGTGAGGGGAAGACTTGCAATTAAAAAAAAAATCTTTTCATGTTTTACTATATACAAGTTTTGCTGGCGCTTCGCGCCATAATTGCCTGTTCGATGGGATTTATATCTTGCTCAATAGGCTGATGTGGAGCAAGTTTTGAAGTCAATATGCAAAAAATATTTTAGCTCGGACATCGAGCTTTCATTATTTTTTTTTATTTACAAATTTAAGTGCTCTGTAAAATGTCCGTTTTATGGTAAACATATCAGCATTTTAAGCTCACGCTGCGTGGTCACAATGTTTGATTTGCCAAGTTCATATTGTCTACGTGTATTCCATAATGTTCCATTAAACAAATGTATTCAGAATGCCCAGATTTTAGGTCTAAATATAAAACATGCGCAATAGCCTGCATGTTCTTTATTTAAAATGTACATAAATTATCCAGTTTCACATCGGAATATCAATAATTGTCTGCTCACGCTTCATGATCGCATTATTAATGATACCCAATTGACTATATCTTATTTATGACTTATAAAATATGAATAGAGTGTCCCGCTTTTAGGTCTAAAATCTCAATTTTCTTCCTCTCGCGCTTCGCGCTCGCATCAATTGTTTAGTTACATACCTATCCCATTAATTAATACAAAAAGTGCCTAGAATGACCATTTTTTTTAGGTCGGAATGTCAAAAAATTTGCTCGCGCTTCGCGCTCGCATTATTGAAATATATACCGTCTTCGTGGGTAACTGTAAGCAGTCCTTAACAGGTCCCTTTTTGATAATGCTAGAACAGTTGATAAAAAATTCTGTTCGCGCTTGGGGGTACATACGAATCTTGTTCAGGATCACACATAACATTGCCCAGAAAATTAAATTTTCAGGAAAAAATACATTGAAGTAAAAAAAAAAAAATCGCTCGCGCTTCGCGCTCGCACTTTTTATAAGGCTTATGAGATTATTTTATGTTTATGTTGTTTTATAAGAATAAAACTAAGAAGTGACTGATATAGGTGAAGATAATTTTGGGCCCCGTCCCCTATTGGCGAAAGTCGGATCCGCCCTTGTGGACACACACCGGAAAAATTCCCGGTGCCCCCCCCCCTGAAAAAGCCAGGACCCCCCCAGTGCCCCCCGGGAAAAAAATCCTAGCTACGCCACTGAAGCGAGTCCTTTGGAACTTGCGAAGTTGAGGGTGTTGTGATAAATTCATGATCAATCATGATCAATTTAAGTTGTTCATGAATTATTAAACTTGAATTTAATGCATGAGTGAACACGAATTGCGATTTTTAGTGCAGCATTTGAACTTTTATCATGTGGATCTGAGCAGTGTGTTCAGCATGGGCGGAAATCACAGGGGGTACGCGTCCCCCCGAACCAAAATGGTATCAAATGTTCCCCTACTATTTTTGGTCTTTTATGATGGAAAGAAATGCATCATTCAAAATCCAAATAATTCAAGTAAAACATGTATTTCGGACGAGATGATCTTACTTTTGGGGGGATAACCTTTTTTCCCTTTTCTTTTTTGCTTGTCAAATTTATTTTGGTCGAAATGCATGACCTTACATTTTGGGTGATAACCCTTTTTTTTTTGCTTGTCAAATTTTTCCAGCCCCTGCCTAGCTGTTCCCCCTACCTTTGGGGAGAGATTTCGGCCCTTGGGAGTCAGGAAAATAGGGGTGAGATATAGGACCTAAGAGGGAGAAGTAGGTTGATGGGATCGGTCGACACTTACGGCCACCCCCCCCCCCCCTCCGCCCCCCCTCACACCCACCCTACCCCCTTCTCCCCTCCTGAGAGACTAGGATTTGCTAGGTTGGGCAGGAATTAGACTTCCAGTTTTTTTAGAGGTGAGTTCTTTGGAACTTTCAAAGGTTTTATGCTTAATTAGTGATGAATTAAGATGAATTCTGCTTTCTTTAGCTTGAGTTACTAACATGAAATTTAATGCATGAGTGTGAACAGGATTTGTAATTTTAGGTTCATGATGATCTTCTTACTCAATGTGTTTGTGAGAGTTATAGTAATGTGATGGTACCTGTCGCATGAGGGCGAGATAGGGTAAGACTTGGTTAAAAGGGCATTCTTCTTCTTTGTGTTCTTTTACAAATTACAAGTCATGTACCCCGGGGGCACTTCCATTGACGAGTGGATACCATGCGCGACTATGGGATCTCGAAAAGCACCCTATAAACACATATTTTCCATATTCTGAAAATGCACCCCTTAACAAGTATTGGCGTGAAACCCTACCCTTAACAAGTATTGGAAACAAAAATATACTCTTGAACCCCTAAACAAGTACAGCGATATTTCAATTGTTGCCAAGGACGACGTCGGTCGTCGGTTTTACCTGCATCATTGGATTTAGTACAGCCCAACCTCCCAACATCTCGCGCAAATACTCTAAACACGTAGCGTTGACTTGGGGCAAAAAGTACATCCTTTATAAAACATTTTAGTCTTTATCTTTTATACCCTCGCAAATTTGACCCAAAACACGTAGCTTTCCTTTCGAAAATAGATACCCTTTTCATTATTTTAGTGTTTTTGACACCCGTGTAACGTGCCCTATCTTGAAAAAGACATCCTTTTTACGTGTTTTTTGGTCGCGCATGGTATCCTCTCGTCAATGTAAGTGGCCACCCCCCCCCCCGGCAGGTACCCAACCCCTCCCCTCCACCTCTCTCTCTCTCTATCTCTTTCTAACTCTTGGATGGTATTCAAAACTTAACTTCCACGTGACCGATGGTTGATGGGCGAGGGTTTTTTTTCGTCGGATGATTTCTAACAAATTGACTATATTATGATTTATATATGAAATGATTTATTTTAAAAGATGAATGTTTGATTGATAAATTATTGAATATAGTCTGAATATTGATCACATTGATTGAGTTGATTTATTGATAAATTGTTGATTGAATGATTGAAAGGTAAACGTTGATGATTTAATTAAACAGCCCACTCTGGACTTTATGCGTACATGTATGTAGCAATCAGTCTCGATCTCAACAGGAGGGGGGGGGGCTGTAGGAGGGTTAACCCTTATCTCATCAACCTACTTCAGCCGCACAAGTCCTATCTCACTCCTATTCTCCTGACTCCTATGAACACACTGCTGAGATCCACATGCATGATAGTTAAAATGGAAGTTCACCCTGAAGAAAACTTTGTTGTAAAAATAGCAGAAAAAATAACAGAAAAAATATTGCCGAAGGTTTGAGAAAAATTCATCAAATAATTAAAAAGTTATTAGAATTTCAATTATTTGATTTGTGACGTCATATGCGAGCAGCATTCCTACATAGCGAATGGTAAAAAATCAATGAAATGTCATTTTCTCAGAAAATTGAAAATGGTTTTCACTGTAACTTTTGTATATCAATAGACAAATCATTTCACACCCGATCATGAAAAGAAAACAAAATTAAGTCATAAGGAACCACACAAAATTTGAAATTCATACGTTTTATATTACATAACACATGGGGCAGCTGCTCGTTTATGACGTCACAAATCCAAAATTTTGAACTCTAATAACTTTCTTACTCTTTAACGGATTTTCCTCAAACCTTCACCAATATTTTTTATTATTTTTCTGCTATTTTTACAACAAAGTTTTCTTCAGGGTGAACTTCCCCTTTAAAATGCTGCACTAATAATTGCAAATTATGTTAACTTACATAGGCGGATCCAGGGGGCCGAGGCCGCCCCCCCCCCCTGACTAGATCTCGAGAGCCTTAGATCTATGAATGTAGATTGTAAGAGAACACATGTGAGAATACAATGTTATACATATTAAAATAATAAACAGGAGTTTTAGTTTACTGTGAACTATTTTAGTGATTCATCGTCCCGAAGAGGGCGGTGTATAATAAAGTCTGGAGGAAACAATGTGAATTAAGTATCTTAACCGCATTGAACAATGACAGTGATAAATGTCATCATCATTGCAACATCAAAATAATGTATAAACATCAATATTGCAATCAACATCATGACCGACGTCATCATCATTATCATCATCAGCAGCAGCATCAGCATATCAGTGGAAGTGTGGGGGGGGGCAGTTGTGATACTATTGATCATAATGAAACACGATGGTGATGATGATGGTGATGACGATGATATGAAGACGACGACGATAATGATGATCATGATGATGATGATGATGATGATAATGAAAATGATGATGATGATCAGGCGTGGATTCAGTCGGATTTGAGACATTACCATTTTAGGGGCCATAGTGTTTTAGCACAAATTTAGCCTCTCAAAGCTATCGTGATCGTGCAAGATCCGCGCCTGATGATGAGGAGGAGGATTATGATGAGGACAGTGGTGGTGATTATGGTTGTGGTGGTGGCGGGTATATAGTAAGGATAAAATGGTATAGAAGAATAGTAGCAGAAAACATTATAAAATAGGAAACAAAAATGACATAGAATATTTACCTTACATGTATTTGACTATAACATTCTCCTATATAAATATATAGAGAATGAGGAATTCAAATTGTAAATAATAACATTGTCTGGTGAATAAATAAATAAATTGTGAACCCTTCTTTAAGATTAGAATTCATTTTTTGGGGGTATTGTTTGGGGAGGGGAAAGGGATTACATAAAAGGGTGCTTACCGTGCTCGAAACAAAGGGGAGAGGCAATTTCAGAATTTTCACGCGCAGGAGCAAATTTTTAGAATGAAGAGAGAGAAGACGTCTCGTTTATGTTTTTATTTTATTGAGAAAAAGAAGAACCGTTTAAAAGATCGGGACATCGCCCCGTGGCTCCGTGCCTGCTAATAGTGTATTTAAACCATGGATCTAGTAGGTCCATGATTTACACATAGTGTCGGAACACATCACTGCAATCATAATAGCAACTGTATGACAAAGTGCAGCGTGCAAGCTGAAGTTACTTACCTGCATTAAAGTTATTATTGTGGTAGCTTTGCCATCCAGTTGTAACTACCATCAGTGGCATACCGTGAGTCACGGCATTGGAGGGGCACCAGCAAAAATTTGGAGTCACTTAGTGAGCACGCGAAGTGCGCTCAGTTGACAGGTATACTGACCCAATAAAGACATTTTAAGAACAGTGCCATTAAAGGGATAATGTATCACAATGATCAAATAATGCGAGTGCGAAGCGCGACCTGAAAATTTTTGATATTCAAAGCTAAAAAAGGAACATATTATGATAAAATTATTGTAATCATAATACTAGTACGTACCTATCTCGCTAAACAATGCGAGCGCGAAGCGCGAGCTGAAATTTTTGAATACATTGACCCCAAACAGGGACATTTCAAGGACTATATTTTAGGAATAATAATAATACATGAGATTTAAACAGCGCACTTTCCATCTTGATTATAGATGCTCAATTAGGCGCTTCAGAGCAGAACAACAAAAACTATTTACATAATTATACATGTCTGAACAATAAGTCAATGTCTGTCAAAAAACACTCTTATACAGGTATGTTTTCAGGTTGCCCTTGAAGGTGGTCAATGAAGTCTGGGTTTTTAAACTGTGTGGGAGAGAATTCCACAGGCTAGGTCCTGCATGATCAAAGGCCCGCTCCCCGCATGATCAGGCCTTAGCAACTGGAACACCGTCATCTAATGCGAGTGCCAAGCGCTTGGTGATTTTGTTAGAATTACATCTAAACACATGAAGCACTTGTAGTCATTGCAATCATGATTAACGTACGCATCTTAATAATCAAATATTGCGAGCGCGAAACGCGAGCTGAAAATTTAAGAAATTCAGACGTTAAAAGGGCATGCTAAGGATTGTTTGTAGGAATGCACTAAGACCATACGTATTTCACTAATCAAACGATGCGAGCGCGAAGCGCGAGCTGATTTTTTTTAAATATTCAGATCAGAAAAGGGGACAATTTAAGGACTGATTTTAGGAATTCGTGAAAAGCAGACATACCCCACCAATCCATTAATGCGAACGTAAGCACGGACAGGAATCTTTTATATTAAGACCTTTAAAAAAGGGGCAGTCACCTTCAGTAGTCATGAAAAAAAAAGGGATATGTCACTAAATAAAACAATAATAACTCGAAGTGAGAGGAAATATATTTGGTGTATATTGACTTTAAAATGGAGGTTTTAGTACAATAGGATTATATAACTCGTTAAACTGACAATGCGAGCACCAGGAACAATGAAGCTATAGGCCCTGAGCAAATTACGTTTCATAAAGCAATTTAAAAAATGTTTCTTGTGTAACATATAAAATAGCATTATAATGAACAATATTTTTTCTTTCTCACTGATAGACGTTTCTCTTCCTTTATCCCTGATTGGGCTATAAGTAAATGGAAAGCGATGTCATTATATCCCAAATTGCTTTTAGATAATTCAATACGATAATTTAAAGGATGCTGATCGATTTTCTAGTCGCGTATCATCGGGTAGATTGTTCCATAGCACTTTGTTTTAACAATTTAATTGATACGTGAGCAAATCACGAGTCGAAAATTTTCATTGAAAACTGTCACGAAGAGGGAATTTTAAGAAGTTTGTTATATAATTATTATATATAGAGGTATAGGAACTATACCTTTGCCCTATACATAACTTAATCAAAATGCTAGCGCGCAGCGCTAGCTGATTTGACAACCAGACCTGAAATGGGATATTTTTAGAACTTTATGGAACACACGAAGAGGATAGTTACTTGAGAGCTCAAATAAACGAGCGCACAGAGCGAGCTTAAAATGTTGATATTCAGACCATATAAAACGGAAATTTTATGAAGCACCTTTTTCAAATCAATTTGAAAATCAAACAAAATAATGAAAGCTCGAGCGATGTCCAAGTTGAAATAAGTTTTGTATATTGACTTCAAACTTGATATTAAGCTCTATATCAGCCTATCCCTGGAACAGATTCTTTTACAGTTTATTTCTCTATTTCTTTTCCGAGTTTGAAGACTATATAGAGTATCCCAAAGGGAGCCCCTGTCTACACCGGAGAGACAAGAGAAGAAAAACAATACAAGACAAAAAATTGAAGAAAAAAATACAAATTAAATAAAATTAAAATTTAAGGAGAAAAAAAAGAAAGGAAAAAAAGGAGAGGAACAATTTTAAAGGACACGTCGAAGAAAAGAAAGAAAATATAGTATGCCCAACAAACAACAAAAATATTGAGCAAGATATGCATCATCAATCAAGCAATGCGAGCGCGAAGAGCGAGCGAAAATTTTATGTAGTGACATATGGATTTGTTTATTTTCCAAGTCTCCCCGTAAGGGAGTCCCCCTCATCTTATTTCATTTACTCGTCTTCCTTCTCTTATTTTCATTTTATTTTTTCCTTTAACCTTCTCTTCCCCCTTCGTATTTCGTTTTGCTCTGCCAATAAGGGGGGGGGGGGAGGGGGTTGGGGAGCCCGTACCCCTGGATCCGGCTTCGATAATATACGGTACCTGTCGTGTCTTGCGCGCTTTCGGCCATTCAATTCCATTCCGCGCGCTGTTTTTGGATGTTGATTGTTGATCTACCACGTATAGGATCTCCGGTGCAGCCGTCAATGTTTTTCAGTTGTAAAACTTCATTCTCTGGGATCATGTAAAGCAGTGAAATATAATCATTGCCCAACATGGGAGGTAAACATTCTCGGAACCAACGTAGGCAATCATCTGCTTCACAATCACAACGTTCGGTAAGTGGTCTTTAGGAATTTGGCCCTCCTTTTTGCCACTCATGCACGTTTCGAAGACAGAGCGGGGTTGATGACTTCGCCCTCGGGAGTCCATCCCGGTGGTATGATCGGTGCTATGCTGTCGTTCGAGAATTACAGCAGCGCTCTGTTTATGGCCTCTAACTTACACATTACGTTACAGACCATTTATGACGTTAAATAGTCAATGGTTCATTACAAACTGTGTTATAAACAGTGCTCTTCAACCATTTTGAAGTCAAGGTCCACTTTTCAGACTTTAATTTTAAATCAAAGTAAAAAATTTCCAGTGAACTCAAGTTTGACTAGCCTGGAGCCGTCTGGGGAGTAAATTCATCTACCTACGTAGGGTTACTCCCCTAACGCCTGGCTTTGCTAAATTATGTGCCTCTCTGTAGAGGCCAGGATTACCCTTGTTGAACCTAGACCTAAATCACCAATTTTTTTTTCGCCCAAAGTTGTGTACATGGGCAAGTTTTATGTTTACCCCCATTTTTTAGCATTTTTGTTAATTTTCATTTAATAAATAGCAGTAAAATTGAAAAAAGAGCAAGAGTGTTCACTTACCCCGTCTGTTTACGTCGCCATTTTTATTTCTTTTGTTATCGATACCTAGGCTAGATACACACGCGTGCAGAGCAGCAACTTAGATTTTAAAAATACTTGGATTTGCCAATTAATATCACGATTCGTAAAATATTTGTTTCGGTTGATAAATATAAAGTAATTTATATGATATTTATTGATTAAAACAATATACTGCAACAACACTGTAGATCTGCCAACTTGGATTAAAAAAATACTTGCATCTGCCAATAGATATCAGGAATCGCAAAATATTTGTTTCAATCAATAAATATCATATATATTTATCAACCGAAACAAATATTTTATGAATCGTGATATTAATCGGCAAATGCAAGTATTTTATTGATGTTAATTGTATTTTATTCAATAACTTTTAATTTGTGAATATTTTGTTCATTCTAATAGAAAAAAACAATGAAATCATTTGTAGTAGCGTACATTCAATAAAATGTTGATCAATACAATGATAAATTTCATATTACACAAGTATGGCATAGAAAGCAAAATAAACAGTTATTGTGTGCTAAAATCCCTTGATGTTTTGTTATTGTTTTAAATGACTTTGCAAAAGTTGTAAATTTTTTTCATTTTCAAGTTCACTATAAAAATTTGTACCGATCAGTGAGAGTTTTCTGAAAGTATTTCAGCCATTTTATTGAAAAATATCCAGTTGCAATTTGATATTGTTAGAAAGTTAAACCTTTCCCAAATTACAGTTATTACAAGTTCTTACATGTAGATGTGAGTTTTTTTCTGGGCATCTATGTTTAGCAGTCATGGTGTTATGGATATTTATTAATTCTAATATTACTTGGATATTTGTATTGGTGTTGGAAAACCTACATGTGGTGGGGGGGGGGGGGTGAGTCGGGTGCACAATATATAGAAATTACATGTACATGTATATGTACATGTATGTACATTTTACAGGTGACAGTGTTTGATTCCCAAACTCAAAGCTGATTTATCAATAGAACTAAATGAATTTTACTAAAGTACTTTATTATTACCGGTATCAATGATATTCTAATTCATAATGTATTCAATTACCATTCAATCATTAATTTAGTCACAATGCCATTTTGCTGTTATTATTGGATTATATTTATTGTCAAAAGTTTATTATTTATTTGTATACATTGTGTTTGTAAAATTGTTGATAACTGGTGAGCACCAAATTTCCATTTATTTTTGGACAATTCATTTCAGTATTCGTATTTAATTGGCAAATATTGCTAATTTTCATATTCTCTATGATTTGCTGTTTTATACAGTCAATTTTCATGAATGAACAGTTCCCCCCCAAAAAAATTGCAATTTTCTCAAGAGCTCTGTACATGTATTGAATACGATCTGAAGGTGAGTCGAATTGAAATTTGATTGTCAATTGAATTGAGAATTGAATGTACCTTTACATATTGCATGGCTGTAATGTGTAGCAAGGTCCATACAATACAATACTAATGAAACGGCTCGCTCACCAGAATAGAGACAAAAATCCATTTGCATGGTTGTAAATTCACCCGACATCTATGCTACTATTGACAGGGCAGTGTAGAATTTGTTCAATTTGCATTGCCTGTTACAATTATTTGTATTAGATGTCATTGTGCATTAGAATAAAATAACTTGGAAGGTTGAAAAGCAAATTGCTTTAGGCCATACCTGTATTCTAAGTAAGATTGATACAATGATAAGAAAATGGCCAGAAGCATTGTGGGTTGTACTCCTAAAAGTAGGAGTAATACATGTAGGTCCACCATTAAAAATTTGCATAAGAGATTAAGTTGATTGAAGTACAGTGAAATCAGCTAAACATGACATGAATTAAAATTTTTATTCAGCTTAAATGTACTGTTGTGCAAGTACACAATTAAATGTAAGGTAAACTGGCATTGGCTTATACTGCAAAATCAAAGTTTTTTTTTTGTATTTCTTGCACTCCCATAGAAAATAATTGTTGAGGATGGTCTGGAATCTGGATTTATAAAGCCGGACAATAAACTTGTTTTTATGAGTCTATTGTAACTATCATAATAGACTTGTATCCGGTGACCATGCATGATAAATCAAGTATGCCATTCCATTATTTAGTTGCTCTTTATAAACTTGATTTATATTTCTACAGTCTATTGGGTATTGACACCAAGTAATTATTTTGAACTAGATGAATAATGGTAAGTTAAGGTTAATGGAAGTTTTGTGTCATTAAACATATTATGAACTAATAATTTAAGATAAACTGGTATGTGCCCACTGCCACAGAGAATGCGAATGCACATTGACTATCATCAAACCTGCTTTTGAAATATTGTGCACTCTTGTAATTGTATTATATGACTTTCAGATTGAAGCATAAGTTTCATTTGTACTTTATCTTATTTTGTGATTGTGCTGTATTTATTATTTCAGTGAAAACTGATCCTAGTTTTCTCTGCATCTTCTGTTTGATAACGCTCCTATCTTTTGCTAGGTGACTTCCAAAACTTTGTCCCAATTCAGTATCATTTGGCTTTGCCCTCTTGTCCTATTCTTTTGATGATGTTGTATTCTTCCAAATGACTTCACCATTTTAACAGTTGACTGGTCCGCTGCACATAGAGTATTGGTTTCCTTTTCTGCCTGATGGATTGAAATTGAAAAGCTGGAATTTTGGCAATGAGATGGACAGACTGCTGCTTGATAATTTAAAAAGACAGGATTGAACAAATCTTTTAATTTGAAATGAATGAGATTGTGAATATTTGTAAGATATTTTCACATGCACTTCATCTGTTTATTCTGAGGATAGTAAACATGCTCATTTTATAACTTGAGTTTGATTTTAACAAGTAATAAAAGAATATGTACACTTTCACTTAAAGTACACGTAGGAATTCAATTTTATGCCTGTGTCAATTCTGGTGATAATATAGATTTTATGTTATGTATGCAAACTTGAGTGCAGTTATTTCCTGAAATTGTGAAATTGATGATTAAAAAAAAATAATGGAAAATTACAAGCTGTGAGATTGAGGAATAGTTGATATTTTAGGGCAGACTAAAAATTACAAAATTTGTAGAAATATGAGCTGGATGTTTTTCCTCTTTCTTTCAGATCCCAAGTCGGAGTTCTAGTGATCATAGCTTCCAGAGGATATGGTCTCGAACATCAAGAAGGAGGAGGAGTGTAGTCTCACTAACAGACCCTTATCTTGCATCAAGGACTACCTGGCCAGTACCTCAGAGTGAGGCTATGTTCTTACCTGAATATGAAGTCAATCCAAGGAGTGCTGAACAAGAGTATAAGGTAAGAATGTGTGTTTTCAAAGGACCCATGCAATACTAATTCAAGTTGATTCCCATTGAAGCAATAATGCAATTTATATTTTCTCATTTGATTATCTGAATATGTATAGATTTTTAAAGTACTTTTGAAAGACTATTTTTCAACGTGCTATACACTAATAAAGCTCCACAAATGAGTTATAATCAGGACTGTGCATCGATTGGAATTAACTTGGATCAGATTGCATGGCCCGTTGAAGTATATCCTTGGAAGAATGAACTGTTGGATTGAAATCTTTTTGCTTGGTCAAGTATGATTTTCTGTGTAAGATATTGAAAGGGGTAACATCAAGCATGGAGCTATAAAACACAGATTAGCCCCATGCATCAAGTACCAATTCAGGAATCTTGAAGTAATCCCATAAGAAGCTCTTCCCGAATAAACTGTAATGGGAGTGTAGTAGTACAAGTAAAAGCTTTGCTCCTAGAGGTTACAACATCCTGGAACCTACAGGAGGTTCTACATGTGTGCAATGTACCAAGATCTGACCTGTTTTGCATGCATGCTTCTGGAGACCATGTTGTCATCCATCATCGTCTGTTCCATGATCCAGCGTTAACATCCCATGCAAATAGCTTCGTTGGTCTGTTATGCATCATGGGTAATTGGCTATGTCACTTTAAGATTGTCACTTTACAAAACAGGGCTGCAAACATTAAAGGAAAATAAAATCTTTGGAACAAGAAAGCTTGTGTAGAAACAGAAAAATCAAAGAATAAGAACACATTTTTTAAAAGAAAAATCGGACAAATAATGAGCATTTGAATATTGCGCTCACTAATGCTATGGAGATCCTCCCATTGGCAATGTCCACATTTCCAAAGGTCTCATTCCCTATAAAAGATCTACAATCAGTCATATGGGTAATACCAATTTTATGATTTTATCACATTATCACTTGTATTAGTTTCTTATTTACCTAAAGAGTTGATGGTAATCAATTTATTTTTGTATGCGCGTGCAAATTTTCGAAATGCTTAAAATGACCTGAAACGTACCCAAAAATTTTTATAGGCCATTTGGGGGATTTTTTACCTTTGATGCGAGCATACGCGCACGTCATGACCTTTACATGACCTTTGATGACATTGACAGTTGACCCTTGACCTGAAGTTAATGTGATGTAAATATTGTTAATTTTTTATAATTGATAATGAAGATATGATCAAATGAAGAATTTTACAAAATGGTGCGTAGATGACGTCATCATGACCATATGACCTTGAAAAGCTTAGTATGCCGTCTCTATGATAGATTCTATATATGACAAAAAAATCAGCTAAAAAATTGATTCAGCAAATTCTGAGGAAAGTTGGTGACAAACATAGGTGCCAAGAATAAAGAAAGAAAGAAATAAAGAAAATTCTGACGAAATCAAGAGGTGATCTGTCACAGACAGACCACCTAATAACAGGTAAGAAAATGTTGAAAGATTTTGTAAAGAATAGATTTGAAGCAAATTTCTTGAGTTGCTTTTCACTCACATAATATTTGAAGGAAACATTACTAAACATAAGCTATTCCCACCTACACCAGACATGCAGACTTTTATTAACTTGTAAAACACAGTAAAGTGTCTTTAAGTTGGTGTTTGTTTAAACTGGTGTTTGTAATTGAAGAAATCCTGTTGATATTAAGTTGTCAAAAGTAATTTTTTTCCAATGTATAAAAGAGGCAAGAAATACTTCAGCGTACCTTTGGGAATTGTGTATTACCGTGACATATAAACAAAATTATATTTAAAAAATGGTCTAACAAGCATGGACCAATGTGGTGTTAAATGACTTAATGGAATAAAATAACTAGCATGAATTCATTGATTTGGAAGATATTTACAAATTTAGACTGCCTAAAAAAGCCCAATATTATAATGACCAATGGAGAAACCATAAAAGTTTGAACTTGCTCAGGCGAGGAAATCCATGTGCTTATTAAATTAAGTGTGTTCCACCGACATTATGAAGTTCATGGAGTAAACCGACCTGTACTTCTATGTTGGGTGTAATTGCATTAAACCTAGCCTGCGGTAAGCCTCATTTCCGTCCTTACCCTTCAAAAGTCTTCTTGTTTTCTTGCCTTTAAGGCATTGCATTGTGGGTTTGATCCACCTTCTGCATCATGCGTCTTACAGAGAGCATCTAATAATTCCCAATCAATCATCAAAGCCTACATAATGTATTCAATGCTTTGCCTTAATATTATTAAAGTAAAAAAAACTGAAATAGCATTGTCCCTCTGAATTTTCTCCTTATATACATGTACATGTTCTAGAGACTGTAGGCCTACATTTAAAGTCCATTAGTAATAATCACTAATCACATAATATGCACAATTGATATTTTCCACCTCTACAGGTAGGGTATGTTTCAGGATATATCCAAAACAAGATTATATAGATGACGTTATGTTATTTATTTGTAATAAATATTTAGTTATTGTCCTGTTAATGAAAGGACAATAAATAAAGGCTTTTATCAATAGTATCAATCAATAGTGGAGGAGCAGTAGTGTAGTAGTTCTGACTCTCGCCTTGTAAACAGAGGACCCTCGGGTGTTCGAATCCCACTGCGTCTGGTGTCCTTTGGAAAGGCGTTAATCCACACTGCCACTCTCGACCCAGGTGCTATTTATTGGTACCCGGTAGGATGTGATAGTCGCACCTCACCGGCGACTGACTGGAATACTCCCCAGGGAATGACTGATTAAATCCCATGACCGGGTAATAAGATAGAGCTGTGAAGCGCTTAGACAAGTTATTCCAATGTACATGTATTAAGCGCTATATAAAAGCAGATTATTATTAATACACCCTGTAGTACTTTGTCTTTCCATGATTATTGAGGTCATGTACAAACATACATGTGTGTGAAGTTTCAAGATCGTTACTTCATTTACAAGTGGTCATTTTCAAACGTGAGTGACACGACAATCGGAGAGGTTTAAGGGCTCATATCTTCAAACTTAAAGGTTATGAATCATTAATGACTACTATATTATATACAATGTAGGACTGGCATGGGCCACTACGAGTTTGATTTGAATTCAACAATTCGTTTAGTAGATATGATTAAAAAACGGTGCGTGAGTGACACGACAAATTTTGGACATGGGTTTCTGACCACTAACACATATGGTTGGATTCGTGCCCAAGTAGTTGTCATGGAGTACTGTGAGTACCAGTAAATGGACATAAATAGTGTACCTATCTAACACATATAGTCAAAATCAATCAAACCTCCTCTATGGAAAATGGTACCCTCCTATATACCGTGAGTGACACGACATCCAAAACGTGAGTGACACGACAAGTGCAAAAATACAACATTTATCTCAACATTGAAAGTATTTTTTGCATGATGTAGAAGAGTAAAATACCATTAACCAAAAAACAAGCTTAACACATAATAACTGCTTTCTTTAAAGTTCAGAATATGTCATCCTGATGTTTTATTCTTGGTTTATGGTCATATTTGCCCATCAACTCACATTCCCTATACCATACCACATTGTCACACTAGGGCTTCTACCACTCTCCTCTAAAGAGGAGAAGGGTGCACTTGAAGGAGGTGTTATGAGGTCTTGGCATTGACATCAACTCATACATTCTTTTTGTGGCCTGATATCATTCAAAACTTTAACTCTTTCTCCCTATCTGTATATGAAAGTTTACGGTTTATACAATTCAGCATCCACAACGGATGGAATAATTTTACCTTGTAAGAAAGTGTATTCTCAATAGTCACTCACATCATCTGGCATGGTCTGGTAGCCAATGATGTCATGTATGACTCCTCTTTCTTGAAATATTGGATTACAATATTATCTTCCTTTTAATAATATTTTAGGCATTGTCCAAATAGGACATGGCAGTTGTCTTTTTTGGTACCAAACCACAATCACGTTGCTGCACACTTCAGATGGACTATCAGCAAATCCTTGAGAAACTTGGGAATTCATCTCAACAAGCATAGGTTTTCTCCTGAACACTGCTTGTATGTGGACCCTCCCAAGGCAGTACATGTAGGCACTGTACCAAAATTCAGAGCTATGCTTTTAGCTGGAATCTTGTAAGTGCCTTTTCATTGCTGATTATTTGATCATATACCATACCACGGGAATCCAGGGAAAGCCACAAGGTGAAAGACGCAGTCAGTACCTGATTCTTGCAGTCTGCTACTATTACATAACAGCCTTTCCTTTTCTAAGCCCTTGGATGTCACACTAAAATCCAATTCAGCATCCCAACCAGGCTCCCTTTATACCTCAATAGCTTTTTCCCCTCGAGGTCCAGCTCTGTTCTTATCAGGGTACCCCCCCAAAAAAAATTGATCTACTGGTACATGGCAACCCATCCAAAGTTGCTCAAATCAAAATGCGGTCTCAGTTGGGACTTGTTGGGACCTACATGAACATGCATCATTTTGTTGTAATGAATATGTGTAAATGCAAATCTGCTCTGAACACACATCGGCCCGCTTACGGTAGTTTGCTGTTCAGACCCTACATGTAGTTAATCACTAGCGGTATGAATGGTGGCGGAACAAATGATTTTGAACTTGGCATGTAGCTGCTTCATGCAATATCCAAGATGTTCTATCAAATCTCAGTACATTCTCACCTGAAATGTTTATGTTATCTTGCAAATTTGTTTATATCATGTCCTGGAATACAAGCTTTATGGCAAATGAAAAGGTTGATTTAATCGATCAGAAGGAAAAGAAAAATATTTTCTTTTCCAAATTTGAAAAAACGTTTGGTGTTCATGATGATCTCTTATATCTCATGTACACTACTTTACCACTAAAATTTCTGCAAATTTCAAAAAAAGGATCCCTGACTTTTCTAGCTATGAGTATAACAAAGAAATAACATATTGCTCAAAAGAAAGGTGAACTTTCTGCTAATTTCTGTAAATGGAGACAAAGAATGTTCGAGTAATACCTAGGTATGACTTGAACCATCACCATCACCAACCCTTTATGCATTGTATGTCCATTGCTAAAGAATAGTGGTTTTTCTCTTGATACATTCATAATTTTGTGTTGATTGATTTAATGTTATATTCATAATCACAGTACATTCACCAAAATATGAATTATGATCCGAGTCTCCACACCAATGGAAAATTGTCAGGATTTTTTAAACCAAGACAACCACGGAGAGGAGAGAAAATAGATGAACTCAATGTCAAATTCAATATTTCCATAAAAAGGAGTAAAATTAGGAAGATGGAGGAAATTATTAGCCTAAAATAGGCCTAAATGATGTCAGGAACAACATTCTGACTGTATCCCTGGTAAAATGCTTCAAAAATTACTGGATGTCCTTTTTTATACACAATATAATACCGTGAGTGACACGACATTTCGTGAGTGACACGACATTGTGAGTGACACGACACAACTTTAACAGTTAATTTTAGCTTTACCTTAACACATTGGACCAAGTTACTTTATATACAATAAGGTACAGATAAACTGTATTTGCTCCAGTACTGGGATAAATTAATTTTCAGAATACACAGCTCTAGAAAACTTTTTGCATTTAAAACGTGAGTGACACGACAACCAGTTTTGAAAACTTTGAAACCCAATTTTTTTCAGAAAAACACTTCACAGAATTTTTTTTTTGCTATTTAGGAGTTAGATACAATTCACAGCTTGTATCTTGCCAACAAATGTGCTTCTAATACAAATTTTATATTGTGATAGGCAATATGTGAATTTTAATGCAAAAATCAACATTTTGTAATATTTAATTTCCCTTGCATAAAATTCACTGTATCTCAAGACATAATTAATAATTTTATGTAAATGAAATGGAAAAATATACTTTAAGATGTCTAGTTTCAAAAAACATTGAAGCCTAATGATTTCTAGCAAGTTTTAATTTTCACCTCCATGTCCACTTTTGTTTGAAAATGACCAAGTGTAATAATCTTCACTCCTATATTTGATCATCATATCATGCACTTCTTTAGTTTAATGCACACACTGTCAGTATTGATTCATACCTTTATGCCATAAGTTGAATGTAAACAATGATTGGTATGCCTAACCTGTTATATTGACATTGCAATATATTGAGATTCTATTGGCGCAGTAACCTTCATAAAAGGAACTTGATAATGTCAATAAACTTATAAAGGACTTCTGGATTGTGGGATGTGTATTGCAAAGCCAAAGGACATAATTATTTTTAGATTGAAATTCAGAATGTGGAAAAGCCAGAGTAATCCTTTTGGGAGGGAATATTAATACCAAGGGAGTATTATAATGTCTGAAAACCAAATTAAGAAATAGTTATTGCTTCTTTGCAGACCCCCCCCTCTCCTTGTGTTCCTTCTCTCTTCCCTTTTTTTAAAGGTCAAGTCCACCTCAGAAAAATGTTGATTTGAATCAATAGAGAAAAATCAGACAAGCACAATGCTGAAAATTTCATCAAAATCGGATGTAAAATAAGAAAGTTATTACATTTCATAATTTCGCTTACTTTTAACAAAATAGTTATATGAACGAGTCAGTTACATCCAAATGGGAGAGTCGATGATGTCAATCACTCACTATTTCTTTTGTTTTTTATTGTTTGAATTATAGAATATTTCAAGTTTTACGAATTTGATGATTAGGACCTACTTGCCTGAAGCACAAAATGTTAAAATAATGGAATTCCCCGTGTTCAGGGAGGATTGAAACTTCATTCCATATGACAATGACGAGAAAATCAAAATGTTTCATATTTCATGTAATAAAATACAAAAGAAATAGTGAGCGAGTGATGTTATCAGTTCCCTCATTTGCATACCGATTGAGATGTGCATATAACTATTTTGTGGATTGAAGCGAAACTTTGAAATGTCATAACTTTTTATTTTACATCCGATTTTGATGAAATTTTCAGTGTTATGCTTGTTAAAGGTCAAGTCCACCTCAGAAAAATGTTGATTTGAATCAATAGAGAAAAATCAGACAAATACAATGCTGAAAATTTCATCAAAATTGGATGTAAAATAAGAAAGTTATGACATTTCAAAGTTTTGCTTATTTTTAACAAAATAGTTATATGAACGAGCCAGTTACATATAAATGAGAGAGTCGATGATGTCACTCACTCACTATTTCTTTTATTTTTTATCGTTTGAATTATACAATATTTCAAGTTTAACCAATTTGATGATTAGGACCTCCTTGCCTGAAGCACAAAATGTTAAAATAATGGAATTCCACGTGTTCAGGGAGGATTGAAACTTCATTTCACATGACAATGACGAGAAAATCAAAATATTTCATATTTCAAACAATAAAAAACAAAAGAAATAGTGAGTGACATCATAGACTCTCTCATTTGGATGTAACTGGCTCGTTCATATAACTTTTTTGGTGAAATGAACCGAACTTTAAAATGTCATAACTTTCTTATTTTACATCCGATTTTGATGAAATTTTCAGTGTTATGCTTGTTGAATTTTTCTCTTTTTATTCAAATCAAGTTTTTGTTGGGGTGGACTTGTCCTTTAAGTATAATTTATGTCAAATTTATATTTCCTTGTCAATTTGGCAATAAAAATTAATCTCTCCCATTATCCCACAACTCAAAATCATACTGAACAGTGTCTGAAAAATTTGAAAAAAAAATTCTCTTTTGGAATTTTCCAGCATTATCAGGAATGTAACATCACAGTTACATTTCGATTTCTGTTTTAATCTGCTCTGTTTACAGTTCAGGGTGTACACTCTGTTTTACCCCATTCATGCTGAGGATGTAGGGCGGCCCTGGGCGGCTCTAACTCCAGTATGAACGGAAACGAGACCGGCGTAAATTTTTAGGGCGGCCTAAACTAAACCCCCTTTCGGAGGAG
This sequence comes from Lytechinus variegatus, assembly GCF_018143015.1. Classification (NCBI taxonomy): domain Eukaryota; kingdom Metazoa; phylum Echinodermata; class Echinoidea; order Temnopleuroida; family Toxopneustidae; genus Lytechinus; species Lytechinus variegatus. Next base: position 83,306,625 of record NC_054741.1, read on the forward strand.
GTTCAGGACCTGCCCAGGGCCGCTCTTGCTGCAGTATGAACGGTTAGGCCGGCCTAACTTACATCGCCCGGAAGCCGGAAACAGTACCTACCGTTTCCGGGTTGAGTCGCGTGTGTTATGTTGCGCGCGGTACGGTCGTGATTTGCTTGCCTTGTACGTACGTATACACGTTGTACGTTATATACACAGGCCCTGACACTGTGTTGCGTGTCATGCATGCAGAGTGAGTATTGCAGTACGTATAATTGCTATTTACAATACAACTTCAACTTCCAAGTAAAATGGCCAATGATCGCGACCGCGGGAAAAATTGGGCTTTTCAGAAGAGAAACTCCTCCTCATTATTCCGGCTTGGGTGGTCGCGAAGGGTAGAAAATTCGCAGTATGAACGGACTAGGCCGGTCTAATTTAGAGCGGCCCAGGGCCAGCCCAGAGCTGCTTCCGCAGTATGAAAGGGGTATTTGACAGATGTCCCTTTAATAACTCTGAGGAGAGAAATGACCCAGTGATTTGTTGAACATTATGGTTTCTATTTCACCTTGATCTCACTTTAGTTATCAAGGGAGGAACTAGGAAGGAAATCAATTCACAGGGGTTGGGGCAATCAGGGGAAAAACTTTTCTACCAGCAACAGAAACTTGTTATGACGCTGTTCAGACAGATATGCACAGTGTGTGTCGGTTTTATGGCAAAATAAAAGGGTCTTTAAAATTATATATTGTGCTTATGAAACATGTGTCTGCATTTACTACCAGATGTAAACTATAACTTTATAAAATTTACACTTTTTGATATTTTTGTTAAAGGTAAATGCTAGTTTTGGTAAACGATATCAAAATGAGTTCGTACAGAATCCAATGAAATGACCACCAAAGTGTCTGTATAAATAAAACGCATGTGCCAAAGGATTCTGGAAGAAATTGTGTAATTGCTGAGAAATCAGCAAATAAGCACAGGATTCGGGTAGAGCGTCGGGCCCGACGCTCTAGGCAATAATTATACATTGTCCCACGTACGCTTATCTGTGTTGGGGGATCTTCGGTGTGAAAATTTTTCAGCATAGATTTCAAGATTTCACAAATTTCAGTTAATGTAACTGTACCAGATCTAGATCCTCGATGATATACTGACAATTAAGCCTTGTTTTACAGACTTTCTCATGAAATCAGTGTTTACTGCAACTACTGGAATTTCTCTTTAAAGGTCAAGTCCACCTCAGAAAAATGTTGATTTGAATCAATAGAGAAAATCAGACAAGCACAATGCTGAAGATTTCATCAAAATCGGATGTAAAATAAGAAAGTTATGACATTTCAAAGTTTCGCTTATTTTTAACAAAATAGTTATATGAACGAGCCAGTTACATCCAAATGAGAGAGTTGATGATGTCACTCACTCACTATTTCTTTTGTTTTTATTGTTTGAATTATACAATATTTCAATTTTTACGAATTTGACGATTAGGACCTCCTTGCCTGAAGCACAAAATGTTAAAATAATGGAATTCCACGTGTTCAGGGAGGAATGAAACTACATTTCACATGACAATGACGAGAAAATCAAAATATTTCATATTTCAAACAATAAAAAAAAAAGAAATAGTGAGTGAATGACATCATCGACTCTCTCATTTGGATGTAGCTGGCTCGTTCATATAACTGTTTTTGTGAAATGAAGGGAAATTTTGAAATGTCATAACTTTCTTATTTTACATCCGATTTTGATGAAATTTTCAGTGTTATGCTTGTTGAATTTTTCTCTTTTTATTCAAATCAAGTTTTTGTTGGGGTGGACTTGTTCTTTAAATTATCTCTAATCTTGATTGCTAAAAAAGGACAGGTCTACATTTATATCGTATAGGCCTACAATGTACAATTTAAAAGAAATGTACACTGTATTGTAAACAATTATTGATGAGGATGAATGTCCCACTCACATTACGCTTTTGGCATCGCATTTTCTTCTTGAAATTGAATTCATATCTTGCATGAAACCTTTGTTGTCGGAATGCCCCACTCATCCAGTCCTTTTATAATGTTTTCTTCATCACGTGAGGATAAACTCTAGTTCATTCAAGTTTGTGCACCTCTGTTATATATGGCTAGTTGACTACTGTAATGCTTAGTTGAAGTTCAAGTACCGGCTGATAATCCCTCAAATTTATAATTAGCACTTTTTAATCACATCACTCACTATTCAAACAAATATTCAGTGGGAAGAAAGCGAGGAAAACCCAGTTAATCTCTTTAATCTGTGATAAGTCACATGATCTGAAAGAAAAACTTTGATTGTTAGCAAAGAGAAGGAAATGTTAGTCATGTATGGGGTTCATGTTATAGCCAACATGGTAGGAGATTAAACCTGGGATTATTTAGAACTATAAAAGTGGGATACTAAAAGGGAGCAAAATTGTTGGCAAATTAAATTACAATAACCTGCCATACTCTTAATAAGCAATCAACTGGCAATTGAATAAGATATTTGTTTCATATTACTATTAGTTTCCATGGCAAGATAAAAACATTTCAAACGTAATACAATCAAAGAAAGTACTAATTGGTAAAGCAAATGCCTAAATGAATTTTTCAAAAAAGCAAAAATTAACTTAAAGCTGAATTGTAGAAATGGTATTACAATAAAGTACCAATTAGTGGCGGACCATGACCCTGAGGAGACAATGATTAGAGGGGCACTGTCAGGGGCGGATCCAGCCTTCCCCAATAGGGGGGGGCCCGGAATTTTTTTCAGCCATATTTTCCCCGATCGGCCGCTCGAATATGATTTTTGCCAGGATTTTTTGCTTCTTTGAAGGGGTAGTCCTAATGGTCACTTTTTAGCTTTATTCTTATGACACATACAGTAAATGTATAATACCATAACCGAGCATGATCGGTTCATCACGGACGGACATTTGATAGATTTTGAAAGTTTTGAAGGCTTGTAACAAATTAGGAATTAGATGAACAAGGTTCCTTTGTGTTTTATAGTGAAGGGTAGGACATAGTATGCTGAATGATTAAAAAAGTTTGTTGCCATGGTTACCTACAAACACAGGTATCCACTAAATGTGCCATATCACGGACGGACAAGATAGAAATGTGGTTTTTAGAATTTTTGTACATTTTTATTGTTTCTATCTAAACAGCTTTACATGGACCAATTATTGTTAATGCACCTAACACTCGGGTATGTTAGCTTCTATGTTCAGCATATTGAATTCTTAACCAATATCAAACTTCCGAGAGAATTGCAAATATTTTCCATCACGGACGGACATCATGGACGGACATCACGGACGGACACAATTAAAATACAATGGAAGTACTCTGTAAAAAGTTCTTAGTACTTTTTTGGTAAACAAATGCAATTGTTTTGATGATTTGTACATATTTTAATAATATTAAACAGTATTAGTTGCACAATCAAGTTGCTACAACTTCAATCAAGTTGCTGCAACTTGATTTAAGATGTAGCAACTTTATTTCTATGCTAGATGCACAGTATAATCTAGACATTCGATTGCTCTTAACACATTTCTTGTCAAAATCGAACGTAAAGAATAGGTGATGTACAACTGTATAATAATAAAAAATAAAAAACGTAAAAGCCATTGATATGCAGGCAGAAAGGAGCAAATTCACATGACAGTCCTTTTACTTTCAGAAGATGTTAGTATTCATAGAGAATTAGCAAGTGAAAAGACTTTAAATGAAAAATTGACATCCTGGTTCTTCCCGCATACATTTTTTACATAGTTTTTGTGGCTCAACTTACCCCAGACGATGGCACAACTTACCCCACAGATGGGGCAAGTTGAGCGATTTGACATCCTTTTTTTCAAAGGTCACAATGACATTCAGCGTGGGGGTAGAAAGTTATATATAGGTGAAAAATATTTCCCAAGAATCAAATTTAAAGGTAAGGTACTTATTTCTACAATATTACTAGTCATATCAATTCTAACGTGCAAAATGCAAAAAGTGTCACAACTTACCCCGCCTTCCCCTATTGTCTTTTTAAAGTGTAGAATACAAGTAGGTTCAAAATCAACAGCTAGTTGATTATTGATCATGTTGATACAAGTATTTTTATGATCATGATGATTTTAGGCATTAATTTTCCAAGAGCAAAGATGTTTTTTAAGGTCCAAAATCTAATTCTAAAAGATCAACAGGTCACTGATCCTTATGCTTGTTTGTTGGATCAACACTTGTCAGGGGCTCTCTTTAAATCCATCTTTTGCATATATCAAAGCGGAGACACCCCATAACATCAACAGCCCTCATGTATTTAGGCCCTGACCGAATCCAAAATTGAAATTGATATTCCAATCCAAAGCTTAACTTCTAAACACTACATTGCAAGCTTTATGCATTTTCACAGTTTACCAGATAAGCGATTTGCTTAAAATTAGCTCCAAAATGGACTTCGAAAAAAGGTATTCATGTAATTTTCACAAACCTATGTTCTGTTAGAAGCATTGTGAATCCATAAGTTTGTACATGGAAAATTTGATTTTTCTGCTTATCAGATTATGCATTGCATTCTACTTCTTCTCCATCACTTTCTGCAAGCTTGAATTGATGAAATCTACAGCTTTGGACTTGTTCTTGCCATACTTTGTTTCCCGCTTTTTTGGCATATACATGTACATGCAGCTTTTCAACTCTATCTGCATTCAAATAATGCTTAACAATTTTCCTGACAACAATATAGCCCCAATAACGGCCAAACAAAGATATCACCAAAAATTGTGAAGAGTTTTAGGCTTATTCCATTTGAGTTCTGAATAATTCTCAGAGCCATTTTTCACTGCAATTAGAAGCTAAAATTAAACTCATAATCTGCTCAGCAAAGTTTCTCATTTGCATATATGAATCTTTCCACAAGTATTTCACTCGTCCGTCCGTGATGAAATTAATGTCCGTCCGTGATCATTTTTCATTGATTTATTAAATGCATAAAATGTATGGATTTTAGCTATGTTCAAATAAAATGATGAACAGTGTCCAGTGAAATACTTCTACACACTTTTATTTCTGTTTCTATTCTGATAAAGAATAAAAAGCCGAGTCCATAGACATTATCCTAATAAAAATGATCACGGACGGACATTAATTTCATCACGGACGGACGGAAATGTTAACATCTACAAGGAAAGTTTACTTCCCATATTTTTTCCCTGCTAATTTATGTTTGATGATAGATTAATGTTCAGAGTGCAAGACCATTAAAAAAATTGGAGTAACTTTGAAAACAATAAAACTAGAGTGAAATGAATTTGAGTGAATTAACTTTGTCCGTCCGTGATCAAATTAATGTCCGTCCGTGATCATTTTTGACTGACTTTATAATATGGATAAAATGTATGGATTTTAGCCATGTTCAAATAAAATAATGTACAGTGTTTAGAGAGATACCTCTAAACCTTTTTATTTTTTATTTCTACTCTGATAAAGAATAAAAAAACTTTTCATCTTTTTTTCCATCACGGACGGAAATTTCAAAATGGAAATGTTAACACCTACCAAAAAAAATTAGTTCCCAATATTTTTTTTCTACTATATTATGTCTGATAATAGAGAAATGTTCAGAGTGCAAGAACATCCAAACCAAATTAGAGTAACTTTAAAAACAATAAAACTAGAGTGAATTTAATTTAGTAAAAATGTCCGTCCGTGATGAGAGGTAGCAGCACCCCCATGAATAAAATGGACTATTCCGGTACTTTCGGAATCATCAATCTTCATGAAACTTAGTTTTTTGAAACCTGAGATATCAAAGATTATTTTAAAAGCAAATTTGATAAAAGTACCTTAAAAAATTTTTTTCACCTCAATGCGAACCCTTAACCGATCATGCTCAACCCTTATTTATATAATGTGAGCGCGAAGCGCGAGCTAAATTTTTTGGAAATCTTTTCCATCACTTCATTTCTGCTCACTCTTTACGTTCGTAGTAATTATTAACTTGCATACACATTTTTTTTTCAGGAAAACAAACATTTCCCAGAATGTTCAAAATTTTAGGAAAGAGTACATAAGATTTTTTTCAGGAAAACAAACATTTCCCAGAATGTTCAAAATTTAGGAAAGAGTACATAAGATTCTCATGTACTCTTTCCTAAAATTTTGAACATTCTGGGAAATGTTTGTTTTCCTGAAAAAAAAATGTGTATGCAAGTTAATAATTACTACGAACGTAAAGAGTGAGCAGAAATTAAGTGATGGAAAAGGTACTGTTAAATACTTGCTTGCAATTAGCCATGAAGACGTTACACATTTTAAAAAATCAAATAATGCGAAATTTTTTGACATTTTTACCTAAGGAATTGAAATTCTCAGCACGTTTTGTAACTTAACAGAATAGGTATATAATTAAGCATGCGAGCACGAAGCGTGAGCAAAAAAAATCCAGATTTAGACCTACTGAACGAGACACTCTATTCAATTAGTTTTGGAAATCATGAGTAAGTGGGGATCTTCCTTACATTAATAATGCGAGCGCAGAGCGCGAGCAGAAAATTTTTGTATACGTTTTGAACTGCTCGAAATTGTACCTGTTATGGACTGCTTGCATTTAGCCATGAAGATGTTACATATTTCAACATTCAAATATTGCGAGCGCGAAGCGCGAGCTGAAAAATTTTGACCTTTTTTACCTGAATAATGGAAATGCTAAGCACTTTTGGTAATCTTGGAAGGACTCTAAGTATATAAACTAAACTTTATTGATGCTTCATGTTTTATCATGAAGGATAAGTTCTTTGTCCACGAGCAGACACTTTTTGATTTTGTGATCTGAAACTGGATAATGATTTAAATAGAGAACAATCTGCGTATCTGAATTAACGTGTGTTTTAGATTTCGACCTAGAATTTGGGTATTCTAAGTACCTTTCTTATCATGAAAATCAATAAAGCGAGCGCAAAGCGCGAGCTAAAAATATATGATATTCCGATCTAACAAAGGGTCAATTTAAGCTCTGTATTGCAAACACTTTGTGGGAAAATTGTGAATTGTGATGGATCACAGTTAAAAAGAGCTGATGTATTTTATTATTATTACTTTGAGTTTTTACATAGGACCGGGACATTCTATAAGGGCATTATGTCATCATATGAAAATGATGACTATCTTCCTATTTCTCTTCCTAAGCATGAGAGCGCGAAATCTGTTAATATTATGGCCTGAAAACTGGACAATGTCATTTAAAGCACTTTTGTAATTATGAATAAGATGCATGATATCTATCAATTAGAGCAGAAATCGCGAGCCGAAATTTTTGATAAACTGTCATCAAAGTAGTTTGATTTAGAATTAATATTGGGATATACATAACTCACTAATCAAAATGCTAGCGTGCAGCGCTAGCTGATACGTTTTGACAATCTGACCTGAATAGGGAACTTTTTGAGAACTTTATGGAATACAGGAAAATAATAGGTACCTGACAAATCAAATTTTGCGAGCGCGCAGCGCGAGCAGAAAATGATAATATTCAGACCATAACACAGACATTTTTACAGAGCACTTTTTTAAAATCAATTTGTAAATCAAACAAAATAATGAAAGTTCAAAATTTTATATCCTAACAAATAGATTTTTCAAAAAATTATTTTCAAAGTCTTCCCCTCATGTTATTTTATTCAATCATGTTCCTCCTCTTACGTTTGCCTTTCTTCTTTTCTCCTCTCTTTTCCCTTCCTTTTCTTTTTTCCTTTCTTTTTCCTTTTTTTCTTTTTTTTTGCTCCGCCAATAGGGGGGGCCCGGGCCCCTCGGGCCCCCCCCTGGATCCGCCTATGCTGTATTGTTTGTGAACAATGCTGTGCCCTTCCAATGCTTGTCTCCTCCGGGTCACGGTCCGCCAGTGGTACCAATATACAAGAAAATTTCAGAAGGGCATTTTAAGCAATTTCTGTTGGAAAAAAAACTTTCCAAAAGGCCAAGAATCTTTTCATTTTATGTAGTCCTTAGAATCGATTCTCAAGAATAGTTTATTATTAAAAATATAAATCTTATAGTGTTTCTCAAGGTATCTCATCACATTTGAATAGATTGTTCTTTTATAGTATACATATACACTGTGTCTATGCGCATGGTATTAAAATATAGAAACATGGATTTAAAATCACTTTACTAGCAAGTTCCTCGACTGTTCAAGCAAAAGAGAGGAATATAAATGTACATTTAATAGTCAGATCTATGAGCTGTAGACAAGTTGTTGTATGTTTGAATGCTTTATGTATGAAAGTTAGCGCCCTTCAACTTATGATCTACCGTAATCAATAAAGAAAACCCCATGCTACTGATACTGCGGAGAGAGTACTCCAACATTGCATATATGAGTAAACATACTAATCTGAAATGTACATAACAGAATAGACAATAGTATATTTTTGACATTCAACTGCCTGCCAATTCCTTGCCAATCTAAATAATATACATTTCTTGGCACAATGACATTTACTCTTCTCTGAATTGGGAAACAATCCATGATGTTCTTGGCAAAGTTTATATTCTGTTGACTGTGTATTCTTTCTTTTTTTGAACTGACAGTGAGGTAGGAGTATTTTATAATAGTGAAGAAAGTAACACATAGTGAATGATGACTCACATGAATGAAGTACATTATGCATTCTGAAGAGAGACCTCATGGCCAAAAAGTTATTTCATGGTCATTAACAAATTAAAGGTCAGTAGTCAGTATTGGACATTGTGATTTGAAATGATGATGTCAGGTGTCAGTATACATGTACAGTATGTATATCAAATGTATGCAGAGATAAAACACACTTTTCTTGGATTAAGGAATCACAAAAATATAAAAATAAAAATTAATTTGCTACCTCCTGGACCTGGTAGTCTGATATAGGTTGAATGTTTCTCTACCTACATGTAAATGTTTGTATCTCCCTACCCCCCCCTTCTGTATAATATCTGTCTTTCTTGCTCCCTTCCATTACTCACTTATAAGTTGGATCATTTTAGTCACATTGCAGTATAATAATTAAAAATCTTTATACTAACTGCAAAGTAAGCTCCTGTCTGTCAGGTGATAATGGTATTTGATGTGATGGTTGTTATATACCTCAGAAACCACAGTTTATAAATGAAACCATATGATACCAAGCTCGTCAAATGACTCACATACAATCATTTGGCATCCAATACACTATATGTAAGGCAGATAGTTCTCTTGATTTTTAAGTTCATTTGAGGGTAGTGTTTAAAGGGAAGACAGACATGTTTTACTTCAATTAAATACAATATGCAGACTTTGTACCCAAGAAGTGAGCAAATTTCCAAGTGTATATAGTTGAAGTGGAGCTATAACATTTTCCCTCCATATTTCATAAATGCAACTATTTGACAGGATTTAGTCAGATGAAGCAGAATCTACTTAGTGCAACATCTGTTGATTTCAGAATTGTGTTCCATCTTTCAAAGTGTGTTGTTTTTCTTTATAAAAATGACATTATTACAATCAGATGATATAACAATAATGTAACATGAATCAGTTCCATTTTCCCCCAGGGTTTTTACGAGGGAGAGTGAACGTGCTCTCATTTATTTATTTCTTTAATATACAAGTAAAAACATACAAATATCATTCATTTAATTAAGATAATGAGATTAGATAAAATTAATGAAAGAAAAACAGGTATCTCAAAAAACCTCAAAGGCTTGCAAAACGAAAGACCAAGAATAATTGTCTGTGAACGGAGCAGTTCACATTCATATTTGTTGTTGTTTGTATTTATCCAAAGGAACTGTTCCTGGGCTAGCGTTATATGGGCATCTGTGGACCGTGTGTGTGCTCAATAAGATATCACAATTATTTTTATTATTATTAAATACTGTGTATAGCTTTGGTAAAGGGTCAATAATGTGATTGATAATCGAATATCATCTAATATGACAGTCTTACTGAAGCGTAGAGACCGTTAGATATTTTTCCAACTGCACTTCTCTGAGAAAATTTCAAATATTCAAATGTTGGATATATAGCGCCCTCTCTCGGCGATGTTTGTTTTAAATTAAAAAAATGGGCATTCAAGCACTTATCTTATAAATTCAGTGTTTAGATATCCAAAAGTTACAGACAAAGAATATATCTGGAAAGTTTCAGCCCATTCCATGATTTGGAATAGGATTTAATTGAAAGACAAAAACACACAGATATTTTTAATTTGATCGGGTGACCCGATCAAGTTGAATTTCCATGGAAAATCACAAAATTTATCCTGTAAAACACATTTTCATTTCATATCCTCCACATCATAACTGTTATAGGGCATATCCATTCATACTAGCTAGCAATGAATTGGAATAGTGGTAGGTGCATTTTGGTGGATTTACCAAAACTATACACAAGCTTTAATACTGAATATAGGAAATGATTCGCGAATAGAGCAGAGCTCTGGAATGTGTCACCGCAACAGAAACAGTATAAACAGTCATACACAGAGCTAAAGACATTTGTATAAGAAAGGCAAAAATGTATAAGTGCAACCTGAATCTTATGTTCAATATTTTCCTGATGAATATGAAGTTATTGAACCAAAAACATACATATTAAGCTAAGAAAGCTTCCATTGATATCCATTGATCACCTTTGAATATTAGGATATCATGTCTGCCTGAAACAGGAAATAAAGGAAATTCCAAACAAATCGCTGTCTGTTCTAAAAATAGGTTACACGCATACCCTCTGTCAATCTGAGTTTATGGTTTGATGAGAAATGAAAGTTTATTGGTAATGTCGTCCTGGTCATGGCTTTACCATTGGTAAGTGAAGCTAAGATCTGAAAATTACTATAAACTTGAAGTTTGTGTTAAAGGGAAAATGAAGTTTTCCCTGATATCTGTTAATAGAATTAAACTATGAATAAAAAGAAAAAAGTTAAGATTTTTGAAGTTGTGAGTAGTCAATAATTTTCCTGGTATCGCATCACAATTTGCTCCACATTTTTTATACATGTAAATGCTACAAAAATTTATTTTCTGTAGCATTTTTTGTATAAAACTGTATACATAATAAAAGCTTTTTTCTTACAATCAGAAACTGACCCGACCCTTTTTTAATACTAAATTTTTGTAGGGTAGATTGAATGCATACAGATCGGCCTACTTCTAAAATGTAAGATGAGACTTACATCCATGTACAGTACATATATTTATGATTCCATATTCCATGCAGACATGTTTATTTGATTTCATGTAGACTGATATCTGCTCATGCTTGACAGTGAATTGCAGCATGACATTTCTTATCTTGCCACTCAAACCGCAATGCTAGGATATTTAATTTACTGATGTGATAATTAATTTACATCTATCCCTGGAAACATTTACAAGTGTAACACCTGGATTGCTCAGACAGAAATATCTGCTTGCATGTCAACTGCATAAGTTTGTAGATTTCATTTTAAAAGTTGATGTCATTTATCAAGTTAAAAATCATTCCTAAAATGGTGCTTTTTATCGAATTTGTTTCTACATTTCTTTATTTCATTCATTTAAACTTGTTAAATGTTTATTCTTTTTGTTGTTCAATTGAAAACATAATTTGTGATGGAATAGAAGACCTAAATTTCAGATAATATAATCCACGTGTTCGTCATTGTATTAATCTTATTACTGCCTTTGAATAGACCTTTACGAAATCCTTGTGACATACACTTGATTAATATTCATTTATTTTACTTCATTTGCATTTAAAAATACAAATCTGTTATTAGATAGTGATTACAAGACATGATTTCACCACTGAAAAGAGATAACATTGCTCAGCTGACGTACATTTTACATGAACAGTATGCATATAGCTGTGTCTGAGTTGAATGATTGTAATCCTGGATGGGTAAGACTAGTTTACTATAAAGCTTCCTGACTCATCTAATGCCATCTAATTTCCCCTTGGTCATGTCTTCTTTCTTTCCTCTGAAACCAATGTAACCATCATTTCCTTGTATCAACGAGCACTACCTCGATTCCTGTTCAAATTGCCGTTCTTTCCATTTACAGTAAGTGGTCATAGATTCAATAGCCTCCTAATTTGAGCCACTCGTGATAGAATAAAGACCCTGGTAACGCTTCTCCAATGTGAAATTGCTGGAATTGGCTCATGGATGACAGGATATACGAGTGGAAATTTGGTTTGCGCAGTGTTTCTAAGAGATACTATGCTGAGGAGATGGGATGATATAGACTAAAACTTTGATGATTAGAATGCTATTCAAACCATCTCTTTTGTTTTATTGATAAAACTTTGACGATTAGACTGCTATTCAAACCCTCTCTTTTGTTTTATTGATAAAACTTTGATGATTAGACTGCTATTCAAACCCTCTCTTTTGTTTTATTGATAAAACTTTGATGATTAGACTGCTATTCAAACCCTCTCTTTTGTTTTATTGATAAATCTTTGATGATTAGAATGCTATTCAAACCCTCTCTTTTGTTTTATTGATAATTACTTTTCTTCAAGATGTTAGAGTTTTCCATAATTCACTGATCTCGTCATCCTACCCATCAAAGGCATCTTTATACAGAGTGGTTAGTCGTGTCAAACGCAATAAAAGGTGTCGACATATGAACCTGTTATTCCATCGCAAGAGTTTACAGGGAAATGATATTTTGTTGAACCAGTTTGGTTGTTAACTTTAATTTGGTATGAACCTTGAACAGGTGGGCTATCCAGTTTATGGTTTACATTCAAAACTCTGCCAAGTTTTCTGATGATTCTGCATTTTGTGATTTTTTTTTTATTTTTTTTTATTTTGTGAAGTTCATACCCAACAGTTGTTATCACATCCCTCCTTTATGTCCTTTCTGAATGAAGCCAGTGTTCCATTTCATTTCACATCAGATTTTTTTTTAATCAATTCAACAAAGTTATCGAGTGGATTATATTCGAAGTAGACATTAGAATAAAAAAGATATGAAATATTGCAAATATTCTAGAGAAATATCTAAAAGAGTTTAATGTGCATTCATATTATAAAAATATGAATTAATGAATGGGTGGGGGGGGGGGGGTGAGGGATGGATGCAGAATTATAACATTGTGTTAAGTTAACCTTACACACTAAATTTCATAGATTGGCTGTGAACATAGTAACCAGCTGAACACTGGATTTAACCTTTTAATTGATAGCTACAGGGTTTGAAATTGGAATCTTTTGTAATAAATCTGTAGGGTTAAAAACTAAATTCAGATACAGATAAGAGACTGGTCATTTATGACGGCCAGTTGAGATTAATTTCAAGTCCATGTAACTTAAAATATATTTTTATCAGATTATTATCAATATTTTAGTGACTCTGCCCTTTTCTTCAAAGAAAAGCCTTTCTTTCGGAGGGGAGGGTGTTGTTAAAAGTAAATGAGTGCTGGTGATGATGAGGATACAGTGTCCCATGTAATTGATTTCCATGTATGTTTCTTTGAAGAAGTCAAGCATGGATCATTCCAATTGCATTTTATTTCATTTCTTTGATTTTGATTACTAAGGGAGGGGGAAGCAGGACATGAACCAAAGCACCTTCATTCTAATCTTTGTCATAGCAGTAGTAATTGACCTCTTGAGAGCTTGCACTTCCAAAGAAAAGGGAACCTAGAAAATAACCTTAGGGTACTCCACTTTTACTCTTTAACAAGCTTATTCTTATAACAAAAAATGCCTCCAAATGCCTCCATTCGAGCTCTGTGTGACTGTTCGCAAGTAAGTGCTGTTGCTAAGCAACCCTTGAAACCCTCTGGAGTGTAAACAATAGTTGAACATTAATGCACTATGAGGAGAGTTCATAGAAGATATAAGGCACAAACCAGGTTTTTTTATGTGTCTTTGTCAAGCATGAATGGTATGGCTATTGGCTGTGGACATGAACAGCAGAAGATAATTAACTTAGAGCTGGAATGATTTCAGAACCTTACATGGCAGTATGTTCCATAGCATGATGAAGTTGTGACTCACTTTATCAAAAGAATTGAGAGCTCTCCCATCGCTTTCTGTTGGCTGACCTTTTTCGTAATACAATAATGCATTATCTTTATGTGTGCTCTGTGACAACATTATTTTGTCACTCACATACATGTACTTCACTTTTTATAATACATACATGTATGAATTTATCCCCCCACCTTTTAGTTGTTTTACACTAGAATTCCAATTCATTTATTTTACATTTCATTGTCATGAAACCTTGGAAAGATGCATACAACCAAGACTTTATGTGAATGAAAAAATAACATACAAATACTATACATTCATGGATATGAATATAATTAATATATTTCTTGGATATAATAATAATTAATAGGCATCTATCTAGAAATATTCTATTTGGAGGCGCGATGTTATTATTATTACCCCAGCTTTAGCTCGAGCTGCCTTTCTGCGCTCATGCATTCACCTCACCTGGGTTGAGTGCAGCAGAATGTGGATAAATTTCTTGCTGAAGGAAATTACGCCATGGCTGGGATAAGATATGGAATAAGATGAATCTTGGAAGAATTGTTGATAAAAGCAGTAGAGTATTAAGGTGATCAATGAGTTATGAGAAGGAGAGTGTTGTGACGTTAATGAGTTTTCAGATAGGATCTGTCATTAATGAGTGGATGGTTTGTAGCAGAAAGATACCATCCAGCCCAGTTTTGATCTATAGCCAGTCAGCTATAACAAATTACTTTGACAAATTGTGTCTCAATTTCACCCAAAGTCTACCTACAGTTATTTAAAGTAAAGATAACTCTGAACATCGTACTTGGACATTAGACCTGAACGATGAACTGGAAACTACCCGCATCCAAGAGTGCTCTTATGTACAATTGTATTACCTTTTAAGAATTGTACGTAAAATTGATTTTTCAAAGAAAAAGAATTATTTTATTAATTTCATTCTGGATTAAAAAAAAATCATTTGAATAGCAGAATCTCAGAACCGAGATACCAAGTCTCTATATGTATTTTAAAAATGATTATTACACTTTGACTTGACATTTACATAAACTTGTTCAAGAAAGAAAAAAATTATAAAATCTCTAATCTCTATTCATTATAAAGCAGTTTAAAGATCCACCTGACCATAATACAGTCACATGGCAGAATATGTTTTGAGACAATGTGGTATACAGTGTATCAGAGTTGGTATACATTGTATCATCTAAAAGAAACATTATCTTCTAATTCTACATGGAGACTGTGGCAGTATCCCACACACTTTGGTTTGGCACTGAGAAAAATTGATGTCAGTTTTGGTTAATTTGTAAAGAGGCCTTGAGTATAACGAGGAATAAATGTTTAGTTAATGAGTCCCCCAAGGAAATAATGTTTATGCAATGGATAAATACTGTAAACCTTGATAAAATGTCTCTGTGGAGATGTGAAATCTGAATTAATAGAAGGTGATAGATATGAAGAAATAAAAGAATTGATGAAACAAAGAAGACTGTAACAGAGCTAGATAAACTAGAGGTTTGCAGAGAATGCATGACTGCCTCTCTCCCCTCCTCCCCTCTCCCTGGAAAAGTAAATTCTCCAAACTATAAATGAATTTTCATCTCTTTTTGCATGGACTTGAAAACCTTTTCTCTTTTTTTTTGGACAAGGTGAACCTTTTAAGCTACATACATAAAGATGAGGTGAATGCATATTGATCTGGTAACTATGCATTTAAAGTTTAGTAATAACAATGTATTTTGCTCATTTTCTATAAAGCCATTCAATGGCATGTTGCATAGTAAGAAAAAAATGGTTGATGTTACTCTAAAATGGTTCTATGGTATATTAGTTTTCATCCATGTAGAAAGTGCATTCAGGCTTGCATTGGGAGCATGAAAGAAACATGTTCTTGTATTCAAAACATGACATTTAGGTGTATCACACCACTGTTGACCTATATAAACATGCATGCTGAACATTGTGATATTCCAGAACGTCTTTAAGTGTTTAACATGGTCTTATAATGAATGTGCATTCATGCGCTACATGTGGATGTGACGCCTGACTTGTGCCCTACATATCATCTACGTCAAACGAAAGGTGGGAATAAACTGGCGATTGGCATTTCAAGCGTAAACAGACCCACTTGGTATGGCGGCCTGGGGGAAGCTTCACGTCAGAAAGTTAAAAGATGGGATTTATTTTTTCATGCTATCTCACGTAGTCACACCTTCACATTGTTTTTGTCATACATCACTTTATAGTGAAAGTTTGAGGAGTGTAATAGCTTTTTCGCTCCCTCCACAGAATCTTTTTTACATATCTGCCTTGATGGATCCATGTTGTTCTCCTTTTTTTAAATGGACTTTCTGTCCTGGGGTAATTTATCTAACGATGTTGAATTTAAGTGTCATTTTATACACCATTATGCATCGTTGCCATGGTTATGTATGGATGTGATGTCATGAGGTGTGTCATTAAGTTTTGTGATGAATTGCCGGTGGTGGAATCCTAATGGTTGATCATAATTCATGAAGCCTTGGTTCCCATGAGAGGGAAGGTTTTTAGTGTAATTTCAAGATACACATTCATTTTTTTTATTCATTAGAACAGATTTCAGAATATTCTCAATAGCAAAATTGTTATACGAAGAAAAGGAAAAAGCTTGAATTGTATTGATCATTTCATAGATTCACCTTATGAAATTAAACTTGTAGTGGAGAGAGAAAGAGAGGGGGAGGGGGGAATTCTTGAATCAACCATTTAAAAAGGGGATAGGGAGGAAGGGGCTGACCTCCATGTTAAAAGTGAAGCTAGATGTCAAGCACTTGATGAATTACTGTGTGTTCTTTTTAAAAATGAAGAAATGGAATATTTGAGGAAAAATTGTTCGAAAAAGACACAAAGAATGATGAGCAGTATTCAGCGAATGTTATGTACATGCTCACTAAAGTTCAACTGACCCTACATAATTTTGATGTAATAGTATAAAATAGGGTAATTGATTTATTAATAGGACACATCCTGTTGGTCCATTTCCTTGATTTGTTATCTTTGATGGCTATTATGGAAACTTATCAAATAACAAATGGTATGTACGCATGAAGGCAAATTCTGTATTTGAATGTTTTGCTTTAAAATCTGGACCCCATTACATTACAAATAAAGTAATTTTGCACACAGTGCTTATTCATGTTTAAATATTTCACGTTACGAGCACTTATAATGAGGGAATGATGTCTGTGCTAGTTATTTGTTATTAAGATAGAATCGGATAGAAAATGAGCTACTCTATTTTTGCTGCTATAATATCTCTTTGATAGGAGATTGTGAATGAGGCAAACACAAGTATTGTAGTATAATGATAGTGTGAACATGGTAGGAGAAATGCTCATCTACAGTAGATGTGAACACAGCCATGTGAAATACATGAGTGTAAAGTGATAAACATTTTGAAGATAAGGCAAGGGCCCAGTTACATAAAGGGGGGGGGGCTGATATCTACCTACTACAGTTGGTTATTGTATGAAATTAATCACAGAAATCACTCCATGATCAATCTGTGTGCTTTATGATATAGGGTTCAGATGATAAATGTAAACACACCAATCATCATTTGCCATACACAATATTCCTATTATTAAAGTGGAATGGCAAAAAAGAAATATTAATTTGGTCAGAGTTTATTGGAATTATAGTATCTTTATTGACACTATTCATAGGAAAGTCTGTGACCTGCATAAAATGATAATTATCCATTTGAGAGAAAGTGCTTCAATAATAATGAATGCATTCACATGCATGAAAGAGACCCAGGGGGCTCACGTGATAAGAATGATACACCTGATCAAAAATCTTGTCAGTGAATTGCTCCCAGCGAATCAGATTCAAGTATTTCAGAAGCTTACAACATTTGTCAGTGAGTTTCACCGACATTTCTTTCCTCATGAATCGCTTCCCTGTTATTCAGTGCTAATTATACACATGTTACATGTATGGATTGCATGGATAAGATGTCAGTGTTCAAACATAGACATGCCAAAATTTATCTTATTTGTTATATATCAATTTTTTTGGCACTTTCTTTCCCTCTCATTTTGTAGTTAAAAACAAACAAAAATCCCCCAAACTTTCATTCCACTTCCTTTGAATGAAGATTGTTAATTTTCTTTATGGAAGAGAAGAGGTCAGGAGAAACTACCTCTCCGCTCATAGCTTTAGCTTCTGTTGCAATCCAACTAAAGTTGGAATTATGCAGGCTAGACTGAATGATAAAAGGTAGGAAGGGAAGTTTTGGGTGGTAGAAAGTTACTAAGTGTACCAGGGATATTAAAGAGAAAAGAAAGTTTAAAAAAAAAATGACAGGATGTGGTGGCTCATTTCTCGAATTGTAGATGATTTGAGGATCTGGTCATTAAAGATGGAACAGAGATCTTCAAGGAGGAAGACATGTGATAGGTTTGTAGGTCAAGAACACCTGAGGCTTTCTAAAGAGCTTTATAACAAGACACCTGCTCTCTTCCTCTGTAATGAAGTAAAATGTCTCGTTGTCATCCCTCTCTTCCGCTATCCTTCCCCCTCCAACTTGTGCTGTTAACTGATGAAAGTGCAGTGCGACTTCCATCATTTCATTTATTTTCATAGAGATAGTTTATTACTGGTACATTTATGGTTATCCCTCCCCCTCCTTGCTCCTTACTTGACATATACATGTATAGTTTAAGATAATATATAAAGATCTTTAAAAAGTATATTATCATCTTTATTATCATTCCCGTCATTATTATTCTTATCGTTTATCGTGAATATAATCATCATCATGTTTATATAATCGTCATCATTTTTTATAATCTTCATCATCACCATCATCATGTTCAACATCATCTTATCATTTTCATCACACTCATCCTCATTGCTGTCATCACCCATTATCATCATCAGCATCTTCATCGTCATCGTCATTGTTGTCAATCATCCTCACTATCATCCTCATTATCAGTGTCATCATTCTCAACATCATCCATGTCATCATCATACATCATTGTCAAGATCATCATCATTGCCATCATTTATGATCACTTAATAAAGGAAATGAGTTACAGTTCATTGCAACTGTTTATGAGATGGAAACCGGGGCATAGTTTTAATTGCATCAAGGTTAACCTATATGATCAGCATGTGTCCCATTGCAAACGACACTCACCGTGTGGCTGACTGCAAGAAGGACATTAAAACTTACATCGACAATGGTAGTTATGACTTTCTTGCAGGCAACTGACACCATGACTGTTTTGATGATTCAATTGATTGGAATGCAGACGGTGTGAATGACATTGACGCAATAATGTATCACCTACTCAGTTTGTACTTGACTATAGGGTCCTGTGACATTAAGATATGCAATTGATATTTTCAATCAATGGTAATTTGGGTATAAGGTTTGCCATAGATTTACAAGTATGATCAATTGTACAATAGTATGATAAATGAAATAATAACAAAAGTAAAACACTGTATAGCATTATATCAACATTTCAATTTACACTACAATAACAACATTTTATACAAATGTATCACTTACATGTAAATCTGATGTCAACAGGTAAACATTATGAATTATCAATTTCCTTTCAATTTATTGGGTATTATGTTGATTCAAATTGAAAGTTAACAAATATATGAGTTGAGTGACAATATTAAATTGTTAAGTATATCTTTTATGATACATACTGTACCATTAATTCAGGCCATCTTTAAAGATGTATTTGAAAATTCCTTGCAATCTGACAAGTTTAAGCTCATGAAAATTACATGAATGTAAATTGTTCTCTGGGCCAGTTGTAGGTACAGTAGATTGTTGCGATTGATTGAGATGCTAAGGGGGAGGAGGGTGGGGCGGAAGGTGTGATCTCGGCCTTCTTCATCCTGTATAGCCTTAACATAGAATTTCATGGAATCACTCTCATCACTCATTTTTAAACAAAGCTTCTAAATAGACTTCAATATTCTAAAAATGATGTTGAAAACAGTTATGCCTAAATTGAACTTGAAAAAAAAAACTAGTCAGAGAGACAGAGAGTGTGTAGGAAGAGGTTTTGCGGTTAAATATGCAAGCTTGGAGAGGAGACATCTTGGAGTGTTGTCAAGACTAGACTCTTGATCTTTGCTTGACAGTTTGAAATCCTATGTACTCCTTCAAATGTCTTGAGAAAATGGGTCTGGCATTTGAGTGCTTAACTATACTCTTTCTTCCTCAGCCATACTTCTTTGTAATTTTGTATGATAGCTGTCCTTATTGAAAGGCAAAGTGATTTTAGTTTAAAATGGTGTAATTATTGAAGATGGGAGAAGCAGAACATACCTTTTAATTTTTTTTTTCAGTCAAAAGTATTTGTTCACTCAAAAATATTTTTCAAAGAATTTCCATAAAGGTTTGGGTTATATTTTCCTTTTGAGTGGATTTTAATTCTTTAAAATATTTTAGACAATATTAAAGCTTTTTTGAGCAAAATATGATCTTCATGCCGTTTACTTGTTATTGATCACATACTCATGCAATGGCATATTACATGTGTAAATATTATCTATCTAGAGGATTAGAAAATATGCATTTGCTCCAATTCAATCAGTTTAGCAAACAAGTAGTATATTTTCTTAAGCAATCACAAACCACACATAATCCACTTTGAACCATTGACAAACATTTGAATCTATATACCATCATGGCAAACTACAGACTGGCTTGCACTGTATGTCACTTTCAAACACTTAATATCCAAATATTTACAAATTGACATTGTGAAGAGCAATTTGTGTAAATATATCATACTTGGACGTCATTTGTTGGGACATGGCAAATATCAATGATATAAAGATACTGGTAATTATGCTCAGTTTTTGGTAGTGAGAGAAATCTGTGTTGTACTTCCCTAAGATTGAAAAAAAAATGTTTGAGTATGAATGAGGCTTACATAAACACAATTAGTTTAAAGAAATCATCAATATCAAGATTTAAGGATCTAGAGATGGAGCAGAAATCATCACAAATTCTTGCTTGTTCTGGGATGCATTGTGAGCGATCCATACAGGGGTGAGTTTGATACCTGTATGGGGTATTTTTGAGCAACTTTCTTGAGGTAGAAAGTTAGAAACTCAAATCACAAATCAAAATACCAATACAAATCTGGATTTACTGCAGTGTTGAAGTGATTTCTCATTGATGCTGATTTATTTCAACCCCCCCCCCCCCGTGCATGACCCAGCAACTTGAGTGTGTACGCAATGCATAAAAATGCCACTGTTATGACATAATGGAATCACGATTATAAAAGCTTTGTTGTGTCCTAGTAATTGGTAGTGACCTTGGAGAGTCATATTACCTACACACCTTTTTTTCAAGCATTTCATGTTTACATTTTGAAAGATGTTTATTTTCATCGCTCCCAGCGTATTTCTTGTTGATTGTTTGAGATTTTCAAGGTCCATAGAAAGTTATTTTTCAAACGTTATTAACAACTGCAATTCGATAGTGAGGAAAATAGTCACTTGAAAATGACCTAGGAGTCTTTTGTGTAGATCCATCATCCATGTATGCTTGGTGATGGTAACAAAAGCAAGCTGCCAAAGACTCCTTCCCTCCCAGGGACCTTCCTGAAGCTTCATCTCAAACCGATGGCTTCAATTTACCGGCAACAAGAAGTCTGCTCCAACCCTGCAGTGAAGACATCGTTCCACCGATCCTCATAAAACATGCATTGGTCTTGGACATGAAAGTCATCCATAGTTGATGAGTGGTTAAAACGTTTGCCCTCACGGCCATCTTGACTACCATATCTCTCTAGGGTGATCTTACATTGGTTGGAATCAAACCACACTTCGTCATGCAACCTACGTCAATTCTACTTCAGGCTTCTCTTGGCTTCGTCTGCCGGCAGGGCGGTCTGTTCTGAGTGACAGCTATTATCTCTGTTAAACACAGTCAAGAGATGATCCACTTTACATTAATTGAACTCTTGTATTCAAAGCAACATCTTGATCTGCATGTCTGGGAATTATAGCCAGGAAATCGTAATCAGATTTCAATATTTGTTGTAATACTAAAAGAGATTAGTATATGTGTTGTCATTCGTAGGCAGGTGTATTTACAGGTTGAAAGCTTGTGGAATGGGGAGAGTTATTCACTAGACTTTGAAGTGCGATTATAGCAGCCAGAAAATTGTATGTACATAAAATTATTTTGACATGGAATTGTTTATTCAATTCATTTCATCATAAATTATCACAAATGTAGATTAATGAGTCTATATATACAGTATATTTTGAATAATGACAAAAGTTTTCTCTATATTTATGATAATAATACTAACATATCCATAAATCCTATCATAAAAGATATAAATCTCATTACAAAGAAATAAAAAGCTAGTAATTAATTAAACAAAATATTAACTTCGAAAATATGAAAATTAAAATTCAAAATTATATAATCCATTGTAGATATAAATAATCTCAAAAGCTAACGTGTATTTTGCACTTTTTGTCAGGGATTGTTTCATTTTGAGTAAGTACTTCCTTTGGTCTATCCTAATGTATGCACATTGTCAGACAAGAAATCTACTTATGGGACAGACTGAGAGTAAGATACCAGAAGTCGTTAACGGACTCGTGTTTGTCATATCTCTAATGGATAGAGCCTTGTATAGACATCACTTTATCATGTGCTTTGTCTGTCTCTCCCCGTGAAATCACACTCATTGCTGATTGATAATACAGAACTCTTAGATGATGGATTATACTGCCTTGTCTAAATGATTGTGATTCATTCTTTTCCGCTGTATGAAATCAGCGTGTGACCATACAAATCATGCCTGATGTGATGAGCTATCCATTTTTAGATGGAATTCTATCATTTCCAGTTGATTAATGAGATAAAATGTATTTTCTTCATCTCCTTTTCATCCTTTTATTCTATACTTTTTCTCGTCCATGCTTGTATGTTAACCATGTCTTATCTTCAAATTGTGTTTTCTCACCACTTATATTTTTCAGTTCATTCTCTTTATTCTTCCTCTCATGTTTATCTCCTAATGTATCCACTCTCCGTCTCATCACTCACCCACTCCCACTCTGTACTCAAATACCTTTCCTCATCACCTCCAGTTTATCACTAGTATCAATTTTTCCGGTCACCCAATCTCATATATCTGTAATGTAACCTTTCTTTTTTGTTTAAAAAAATCCTTCTTATTCCTTTATCATGATGTATGTAATCTGTCATTCAGGAGGGTATGTCACAAAGATTCAAGTCTGACTAAAAATTGCACCTAAATTCTCAGAACGTTGTGTTCGTTATAACCCATCATTGCATTGATCAGATCATAATCAGGCTGTATACTCATTAATGACAATAATGTCTGAACAGTGAGTAATGGTTCTGTTTTCAGTCTTGACTTTTTTGTGAAGCACCCTTTAGATAGTTTAATAATGAGACCTCTCCTTCCATCCATCTCATCCACATACCTATCATTCTCCCTCCTGTCCTTTCACATCTTTATGCATGCCATCTCACGTTCCAAAGCAGTGTATATGTAACTGTATCAGTCCCATGTCAGAATTACCCTGTGTTCACACACAATGTATGCTTGTATTAAACTCGCTAAAGAAACACAAACATCATGTAAATTGAAAAGTTCGAACACATCCCAAGTTGTGTACTATGATTAGTCTTTGACTGCACTGTGCTGTGGTGACCATGGCCATGCTGATGACACTCCCCCTCCCTCATGACTTACTACATTTTATTGTTACAAAGCATTCAAACACACACACACACACACACACACCCTCTCACGCACATATACATGTATATATTACGTTGTTTTAGATGATGCTCAAAATAACTATTATTCATGCATTCATTTGTTCAGATGCATCCATTGCATATATCATACAGCCCAATTTTCCAGTGTATAGTCTCAACAGTGTTCCTGTGTTATCATGGGATAGTTTTTAATATTACATCTGAACATTGATATACACCTGCTGTGGATAATGACCTCGTCTGAAACATGGAACAGGAAACCGACAACGCAGTCATGCTTGATTGTTGAGTGTGATAACTTGATGAGGTAACCTAGCAACGGAAGATCGATCTGATTTAAGACAGTAGACGATTGTCTCCTAAGCATGTCTTGTGAGAAATTAAATTCTTTATTGAAGACCAAGATAATTTGAGCATGATGTATTTGTTTCTGAGGACATAATTGAATATAAGTAGTTCTTTGTACTATTCAACATCTATAAGGAAAAGAGAGAGATAGAGAGAAGGGATAGAAAAGAAAGGGAGAGAAGGAAGAGAGAAAGGAGACCTGAAAGAGAGAAAGTAGAAGAAGAGATAGAGAAGGGGGTTGGTTGAAGATAGAGACAGTAGAGGCATAGAGTTAGACAAGGACTGAGAGACACACAGAGAAGATACAGTAAATAAAGGAAAGATTATAAAGTTTTGACCTTTGCATAAGATGTTCTAAAAAATAAAAAAAGAAGAAAAGATGACTTAAATTTCTTGATCTAATGAAGAAAAAGAAATGTGTCTGACATTTTAAGAATGGCTTTTAACAAGGCATCATATTTTTAAATATGAAATGTCAGCTTCTCTTCAAATATTAATGTTGAATCACATAGGGGAGAATCCCTAATTAATAATGCATGGGGGATGAATGGAGACATCACTCATGTAAACATTTGACCTTAAGATGAAATAAGAGGTAAGACATGAGATGTCTTGAAGATGCTTCTTGGGAGATAAGTCAAGATAATGGATGTGTAGTTGATGGATTCTGAGGAAATCCCCCCCCCCCCCCCTTTACTCCAGATTTCATGTTACAGGATGTACATGTTATACCGAAAGTCTACGGTATACCCTTTTGGACCATTAGAAGAGACATCTTGTTTTGCTTGCATGGCATGATGGATATCAAACACTAAAATACTAACAGCAACAGGATTAGAGTTAAAGGGATTTTGGTGAATTGAGTATTTAACGTCCTTATATAATTAGATAGGCCTATATAGATAGGAAAAAAAACATTTAAAAATTCTGGAAAGGATTAGAGCAGTGAACTTATCGTTCAAGTGGGTTGGAGTGATCTCTTCTACTTAGCATTTTTAATATCTGCCATGATTCAAGTTAGTAATGTCTTTCAAGCTTCCTTTGCATTTTTATTCATTTATTTTTTTTCTTACTGTTTAAGAACCAACATTTCATTCAGAGGTATTTTACAAGAAGCTACGATGGACTGTTTCATTAGGGAATGTTGTAGTGGCACTTGTAGTGAAGCATTGTGACCCAGTGGATTAGTCTCCAAACAGAGGGTTGTGGGTTAAAATCCCAGCCATGGCGTAGTTTATTTCAGCAAGAAATTTATCCACATTGTGCTGCACTCAACCCAGGTGAGGTGAATGAATACCTGGCAGAAATTTATTCCTTGAAATACACTGAGAGCTGGAAGGCTGCTTGAGCTACAGCCGGGGTTATAATATCCAAGTCCTTTGGAAGCGCATAGAGACGTTATTCATAATGTGATATGCACTGTACAAGTACTGTCTATTATTTTTTTTGGGTGGGGTCCTGGCTCCGGTACCTTTTAGTGATCAATATTTACAATCAATTTTACATTTTGATATCTATTTCTTATTGGTTAAAACAATTATAATAAAATGTACATTAATTTTAAGTGCCAGGCCAGACAACCAAACATTAAATTTCATTACAATATGCAATAATATATTTTTCTAGCAGATTAGGTAAGTGTATGTACAAGAAATATCTTTCAGCAAACATTAAGAGATACACACTAAAAAAGACATTCTTCAATCGGCATGTACTTTGATTATATTATCTTGTGTCAGTGGATAGTAAGTAATATTGACTGGTTGTGTTGTAGTCTATCCTTAATTCATTATGAATCCTAGCAGGTGTATATATCCTTCCTGTGTCTGTTGCTAATTCTCTGTCTGATCTCCATGTCACATACAAGTAGATGTAATACCCATCTAAATGCAAAGCTCTGTATTAGTCTACAGAGCAGACTCTGTTATCAACTTATTGTTATCAACTTAAGTCTGTCTCATCGTTTAGACAATATTGTCTAAGCAAAAGTTATTTTTCTGGATTCATTCTGGAACTGAGGAGGTCATTATATGCTTTATAATATAGTCTGATGGAATTCTGGAAATATCCATTCATAAATCATTTTCTTTTTACTTTAGATTTGATTTATTGATTTATACAGTTTCAGTAATTTTCCAGATATTTCATTTCATGAAGGGAATTAAAGTAAGCCAAAGCCAATGACCTCCACAGTTCCAAAATGATTAAAACCTTGGAGATATTTTTGATAAATCCATTCTAATTATTGCCATGTTTTAAAGAGTGATTCAGTTTTTGTGTGGAACTATATGCTACATGGCATTTTGTTGTTTGGTCCTTAGCCTGGGGTTTCAAGTTTGTCAGAGGCAGAGATGATTTACATGTAATTACTGACATAGCAACATAATTTAGTGATATGGTAATGACCTATCTTATGGTAAATAGATTTTCAAGGTTGGTAAATTTATCATGAATCAGACATTCTGCAGCAGCGTAAAACAGTGTACTGTCTGGTAACAAAGAATAACAACTTGATTATGTGTTTCACATGCATTTATATTGAATGTTATTAGCTTAAATTAGATCTTGAAATGGATGAGGGAAGACTGAGGTTACACTATCCTGTGTGGGTTAAACCACAAGTATATGTGGTTTTGTAATTTTTAAGTGGAAAGCTATAAAACAATTAAGTCTTAGAAAAAAACTATGATGGTATGTTTATGCTCTAAAAAATTATTCTTTGAAAACATGACACTGCTTACTTTTGTCAATTTCAAAGTATTTTAAAGGAAATTCTAAAACAAATATGATATTAATCTCGCCTGGGGCAAGTCATAGTGAAGAAATATGTAC
The DNA here is from genome assembly GCF_018143015.1 of Lytechinus variegatus. Classification (NCBI taxonomy): domain Eukaryota; kingdom Metazoa; phylum Echinodermata; class Echinoidea; order Temnopleuroida; family Toxopneustidae; genus Lytechinus; species Lytechinus variegatus. The sequence goes on from NC_054741.1 coordinate 83,333,570, forward strand.
AGCCACCAGAGGAAGTGATTGGAATTATGGTTCCTGTAGTAACACCAGAATGCAACTATTTTCCTCAAACGCAGCCCCAAAGAAAAATGGTTGCATTTTGCCTCACTGACGGGACCGTAGTTCCCAAACCTCCCAAGACCATGAATATTTGGTTTATGTATGTCATTGCACTGTAGATACTGTGGTGTTGAAACTGACACCAATTGGTGTTAATAGAGGACCACACCCTGAGGTGTTAAAATAACACCCTATAGAGATTGAACACTACACCAAAGAGTGTAAATGTAACAACCATAGGTGTTGTAATAACACCTATATGTGTAAAACTAACACCACCAATTTAACACCGGTGTAAAATAACTGGTGTGTTCCTCTATGTACACCTGTTAACACCACAGTTTTTTGCTGTGTGGTATTAAATAGAACAGAATGGAAAATGGGATTAAATGAAGAACGATGATAAATCATCAATATCAGTCTTTGTGTATTAAGAGCCACAATGAGATATAACCATTGATTTGATGTTTCTGGGAGACCATTGTGGTCTTTAGTATGAGATGATACCTTTGGGATGATGTGATTTTCACTTCCTGTCTCAGTTAGATATGAACAGATTTTGATTTATGAGACTTGCCTTGATGCTGATGAATTATACAACACTCACTAAACTTCTTTATGTAAGGGGTAATAATCATTTAAAAACCTTATTATTTGCTGCTAGCCATCACATCAAATGTGCCATTATTTCCTTTTTGTTATATATTGTCCATGAATGAATGAATAATGTAAACAATCAATCATCTTGTTAATATTCTTGAATTACCTTCGAAAGTCTCTTGTTTTGCTTATCATTAGACTGCCGATGATTTTCTTTGAACCATGTGTTCATTTCGGTTTAGATTGAAACTCTGTCTTCATATCTCATCTCTATCTAATGTATGTCTCTGTCTGCTTGTTTATTTGTCTCTGTCTTTCTCCATCTCTCTTTCCTCCTCTTCCATTCCATTCATCTCTTTGTTTATCTCTTTCACTGTCTATCTCCCCCTTTTGTATTATTTCCCCTCATATTTCTGTATTCTAATTACTATTTTCCTTCCATATCTCATCTCTCTCTTCATCTCTCTCTCATCTCTCTCTCACGTCTCCCCTCCTGCTCACTCTCCCACCCCTCCCTAAGTCACTCTACCTCTGTTTTTCCCATCCAATATTTGTATTCCGATAACCTTTGGTTGCCATACCTCCCCTTCTTCCTTTCTCTTTCTTCCTTCCACATTTCTTTTACACTCTCCCACCCTTAAAGTATTTCATTCACTTAATATCCACTACAAGGTCCATCCTCCCAGAAGGGAAATCCTCCCTTACCAGATTGTATTGCAACCCTGTAAAGCACTTTACTCATCTCAATGTTTCTTTGATTTCTATCATTTCAGATTCTTCATCAGATAAACAAAGGAGCTTATGGCCAGGTTCTTAAAGTTCAGAGGAAAGAGGATGGTGATACATACGCGATGAAGGTAAGATTCTTCAGATCTTGATGTCGCACTCTAATAAATTAAAAGGATGAAAAGAGGTACATCACTCATTAAAATGGCCAAAGTAATTATTTTCAAAAATTCTGAAAAACACAAAGCCCTTTTTGTTTTTGGAGTGTATGAAAAATGAAATCGGTATTAAATTGAGAAAACAGTCCTCATTTATGTAGGATACTGCAATGTGAGGCTATGATACTGTGGGGGTGGGGTTGTGATACTGTGGGGTTGGGTGTATGATACTGCTGAATGGGGCTATAATACTGATATTATAATGCAGTGATAATAATAATAACAACAACAACAATAATAATAATGATGGTGGATTCTTTTAAAGTGCACACATCCTTCAGGCATGATGCTCATGGCGCTATGTAAAATCATAAAAAAATGGGGAAATAAATGCAAAATTGTCTTGCACCTTTTAATTAAGTACAAACTTTCAAACTTAATTGTACGGAGCTAAAAACTGGAGGAAATTTTACACTGAAATACAGTATTTGATGCTGGTGGTATGAAAATCTAGGTGTTAAAATGCACCGGAATAAGTCCATGGTGTTACGTGCTGAATGTGAAAGAGGTAAGGAATGGTCCATTGACTTCCATGGAATTCATCCTCTAACCATGGGTCAGATCAAGACAAGATTTGGTAGGAAACTTCGAAAAAAAGAGATGGATAAAATAAGGAATGGAAGGGTGGTAAGAGAAAAAGAGTGAGATAGAAAGGTGTTGGGGAGGGTGTTTGGGATGGGGTTGGGTTATGGAAAATTGAATCTTGAATATTAGCTTGTATGGAAACAGCCTACCCAGTATATCAGGTAATTACTATGATCCCAACTAGCAATCTTACATGACATCTTTCGCTAATGCTCATTGAAGATCACATAATCATTTCCGTATATACAGGTGGAATTTGAATATTAAAGGACAAGTCGACCCCAACAAAAACTTGATTTGAATAAAAAGAGAAAAATTCAATAAGCATAACACTGAAAATTTCATCAAAATAGGATGTATAACAAGAAAGTTATGACATTTTAAAGTTTTGCTTCTTTTCACAAAACAGTTATATGCACATCTCGTTCGGTATGCAAATTAGGGAAGTAATGACATCACTCACTCACTATTTCTTGTGTATTTTATTATGAAATATTTTGATTTTCTCTTCATTGTCATGTGAAATGAAGTTTCATTCCTCCCTGAACACGTGGAATTCCATTATTTTAACATTTTGTGCTTCAAGCAAGGAGGTCCTAATCGTCAAATTCGTAAAAAATGGAAGTATTGTTTAATTCAAACAATAAAAAACAAAAGAAATAGTGAGTGAGTGACATCATCGACTCATTTGGATGTAACTGGCTCGTTCATATAACTATTTTGTTAAAAATAAGCGAAACTTTGAAATGTCATAACTTTCTTATTTTACATCCGATTTTGATGAAATTTTCAGCATTGTGCTTGTCTGATTTTTCTCTATTGATTCAAATCAACATTTTTCTGAGGTGGACTTGACCTTTAAAGCCCTTAGGCTGCAGTCACACTAGCAAAACTGACCAAAAGCTGACCGATGGTATGTCACTAGAAATCGAGTTTGAAGTAGGTTTGACCAGTGTAACTGTAGGTTTGACCAGTGTAACTGTGTAGGTTTGACCAGTGTAACTGTGTAGGTTTGACCAGTGTAACTGTGTAGGTTTGACCAGTGTAACTGTGTAGGTTTGACCAGTGTAACTGTGTAGGTTTGACCATTGTAACTGTGTAGGTTTGACCAGTGTAACTGTGTAGGTTTGACCAGTGTAACTGTGTAGGTTTGACCAGTGTAACTGTGTAGGTTTGACCAGTGTAACTGGCATTATGCTTGGAATTGTTTATGATCATGGACTGCCTTTTGATAGAATAATGTGCATATAGCTCTTGCTAATCCTCCAGCACGTAGGATTGTTTGATTTTGGCAATGGGAAATGGAAAATGGAAATCGGAAACAGGATTTTTGAGCAGAGTACCATTGACGTCTAATAATGAAACCTCAAGCTTCTTCTGGTTATAAACAGAGAATGGCAGACAGGAAGGTAGGCTTGAGGAGTTTGATGAAGAGATCTTGAGGAAGATAAAGATGCTTAAACGTGACCGTATCGTCTTAAAACCAAGGAAACTACTCCCTCCTCCAGATAGGGGTCTCTGTTGTCATCCCCTGTGATTTCATGAAGTGAATGAATTTCCTTGTACCTTTGTGAATTTCCTTGTAAGAGATATCAGGTTAGAGAAAAGAGAGTCACAGTAATGGAATGGATTTCTTCCATTTCACTGCTACAGGGCTTTTGAATGAAGGGGAAGGACGGAAACTAAGGATCTGATAAAAAAAGAATAAGGAATTATTGGACCCATTGCAAAATAGGATTAATGTCAGGACATGTGTGGATCTGTCTTGCGATCATTTTCATTCAACCACAGCACTCAAACATTTATCAGTAAGAGGATTTTGTGTTTAAGTGTGTTCACTAATGTAGGTATGGCAGAATGGATCAATTTTGTGTTTACACGATAGTCAATAAGTGCAGTAACTTTGCTGACGATGTATTAAACATTGCTCAATCTTAAAAATTATACTATTGAATTGGTTTAAGGAGAAAAATACACTCACCCAGCCATGTACATCCAGTGGATATTTCTATATAACAACATTTACTCTGGATCTGTTGTTTTAAATATAATATAAAAAACATGTTTCAGATAATTCAACATGCTAGAAAAATTGAACTCATGATTTTCTTATATTTCATCTCCCGATGCGGAGCAAACCGACCAGACAAAGCCTCATCAATCATTTGTTGCCATAGTTACTTCATCCTACATGCTCATATTAGGTATCACATCCTTCTCACTGACATCTGGTGTGATATTGAGTTCTGGTGAATGTTTCATGAACAATCTTGTCAGTGATACACTTTAATTTATGAGCCAATCAGATGCAAGGATTTCGGTAGCTTTTAACAGTTTGCAGTGAAAATCACTGAATATTTGTTTCTGGGCATTTGTAAATCAATTTTTACTTTTTACTTCGATTCATTCACATCTGAAAGTCTACTAAATGTCTCTATGTGAAGCAAAACAATTTGAAAAACTTATTATATAGAATGTTTATATAAGGTGAAAGTAAAAAGTGTTTAAATTATTCCTCAATATTTTCTGTTTGCCAGATGCAAATGAAGCAATCCAAATCATATAGATAAATCTGAAAAAAAGAATTCTGATACACCTATGTATTTTCATATCATGCATTGGTGTACACTGTTATGTAGGATATGTTATGTTGGCAATGACAAGGTTGTTTTCCCTATAGCTTGGCTTTCATCCATGTTCATCTCTCCTATAGATGTCATGTATCATTAGCCCAATGGTATCCTCAAATCATTATCTAATTTTACAAGAGGAAGTAATAACAAGACCACTGACCTGTAGGGAATTCTTAGAGACAAACATCATGTTAAGTCGCTTCTTACTAAAAAGTAGTAACGCCGAGGCTGAGGATGAGGTACATGTATGAACTTCTGTGTTAATTTTTTTCCTTCTCATATTCTGTGATGCTTTTAAATACTTTTTTTGAAAAAAGACTTGACTGACTAACAACCTGACATAGATCACTGAAATATTTTTTTACTAATAAGCTCTGCTCTGCCCCCCCAAAAAAAAAAGCCCACCTAATTGTTACTAAAATCTGAATTGTTGGTTCATTAAGGAGACAAAATAGAAGGGGAAATCAAAATTTCTCTTTTCCTGAATAATCAAATGCATAGATAGATAGCGGCATATATATAAGTCTTGTTTTTTTTAATAATATGAAATGAGGTTAGATGTATTGGTATGGACAGGCCACATGAATTATTACAGGCTCCTATCCACTTTATCTGGGCCAGTTGCTGTCGGCAAACATCAACTTCAAAGATTCTTGTTTTTGTGCTGGATTTGACAAAATGTAGAATAATAGATGTATAAGCTGTCTTCCTTACCGGGTTTGAATTCTCTATATGATCCATTACTCTACACATTCATCCATCTATTTTTGTAAATCCCCAGATTCATTGCTTTTCTCATCTTGAGGTATTGATATTTGATTTTAATATCCTAGGTTTCTTCATTATTTATTTATCACATAGAGACAAAAGAGGTAGAGAGAGAGAGATTTAAAGGAAGGTGTTCAAGGCAGAAGAAGAAAATGATGGAGGAAAAGGAGGAGGAGGAAAGAAGAATAAGGAGGAGAGAAGAATGAAAAGGAGAGAGACTTAATGACAGATACATCAGGATGATGCAAAAATTGAGAAAAAAATCTTAATCTATATCTTATACTTACTTACTCTTTAGTACTCTTAATACTCTTAATACTGTTTTCATAGAAACAATGTGCTATTTAAATGTTACTAGCGCCACTCTCTCCACTCTATTTGACATTGACAATGACATTCACCCATTGTCATTCTCTTTGACATAGGATGGTATCACATTCAGTCATATGAGAATATATTGAATAGCAGGATATCCTTTGAAGAGGAACCGGTTCTTGGAAGAGGCCAACATGGAGTACCCTTGGCTCTCAGAATATCTCTCTAGATAGAACAGGTTTCATCTCGTATGTATCACTCTTACCAAGTGTTCAGGGGCCGATTGCACGAAAGGGTCTTTCCAAGGACCGTCTTTCGTGTCGCCCATCTTTTATGATACGCTATAAGCGGGGTGTTTTGAAATTTCTGATAAAGAATAAGATTTGTTAGGTTGCTTTTTAATCAAATTTTATACAATTTCATGATATATAACATCATTTTATAAACAAATATTTTGTTTATTTTAACGGATGAATGAAATATGTTTGCAGATGATTTATTTAAAATGCTTTTCACATGGCGCATCATAAAAGATGGGCGGCACGAAAGACGGTCCTTGGAAAGACCCTTTCGTGCAATCAGCCCCAGGTTTCTTGGTCAGACAAACTTCAGCTGAAAAAAAGTGCCAGTTGTAACGATCTCAAAATGAGTTCAAAATGAGTTCAAACAGAATTCAATAAAATGGCCATCCAAGTACTTGTGAAAATATGTGCCAAATGACTCTTGCAAAAATGTGTAATTGCTGAGAAATGAGCAAAATAAGCAAGGAATTCCTTAAAAATGTCAGGCATATTTCCAAGAAATAGTAATTCACTCTCCCACATATGTCTTTTTGTTTCGGTGATCATCAGAATCGTTGGTTTTCAGCTAAAATTTCATGATTTCACAAAAATCAGTTTATTTCAATCTAGATCTGTGACATTATTGTGGCAGTTCACCTTGATTTTAAAGTCTTTCTCATGAAATAATTGATTGCTGCAACCACTGTCTTTTACCTTTAATGCTACACAATTGCAAAAGTCTCCAGACAGAAAATTTAAAAGGAGCTATTAATAATACTAAATCTTTATATCACGCTTTTCCAACATGGCCCAAAGCGCCCACAGTTTCAGTTTATCAAATTCATACAAACAAAATAAATCAGAATTACAATAAAATGAAGGCAGTTGTTAGAACAAAAAAGTTTTAAGGGACTTCTTAAATGACTCAATCGTAGGGGATTTTCTTAGTGTGAAAGAGTGTATGTTCTATTCTGTATTGAGGATGCAACAGTGAAGGTGCTATCTCCAGTCTATTTTCATTTAGTTGGATGCATTATTATTACTATTGATACAATGAGAAACAATCAGTTATTTCTACAAAGTTTGCTTGGTATTGTCAATCTAATTATTAGGTAGCATCCTTCAGCATTTGGCCAAATATTTGAATCCTTTGAACAATGTGTTAATGAACTTATAACTGTCACAGTGAATGTTGGTAGGGGGTAAAATGTCACACATTGCCTCTTTGCTTCAGTATACAGCTGCATTTACAGAAAGCATGATGATAAAGCAACATGGCCAATTTATACCCCTTTGGTTCATTAGGTGCATTCAGACCGACTCAAAGTTCAAGAATATTCAACATTTTCTAATCAGGAAATTTACTACTACTGATCTACATGTACACAGGTAAAAAGTACCAGGTATTTTTCCAGTGTGAAATCAATGACTTATAGAAAAAAAAATGCTGAGTAGTTAAGTTCTAATTAAAATTATTAGAACTTTCTCAGCCTAGCAAGGAGTTGGATGCAGGTGCTGTTTGGTTGCTGTGATTTTGAAACATACACCTGGTTATGATTAGACCATACTGCACATGCTTGTAACTTGGAGAACTAATACCTTGAAAGGGTCTGCTTCAGGTTACCATCAATGCAGAAAATAATTATCAGGTATTTTGAGGCTTGAACAAGTTCTTATTAATTTGGTATTCAAGAGATAGAGTCGGTCCGAATATGCCTTTTGCTAATAAGGAGAGCAATGCCTGACACATGGCAAGGTCATTACCAAAGGCGATCCTCATTAGCTCTAAACTCAAGGTCAAATAGAGGGCTATAGATTAAACTCTAAGGAGGCCTATAGCAGCTAATATTGCTGGCTTGAATTCTTGAGATGTTTTAGATGTGACTTCCGTCAAAAACCTCTTCAGCTTTCTCGATTCATCCGTCGTGGTGCCGTACTGCCAATTTGCCATCATGTTAGCGAAACGAGGTCTTGACTTGCATAAACCCTGATACTTGGGTAATCAACTAGGTAAGACATCACCATGGTAACAAACCTCAACAGCCAATCAGATTCATGGTTTCTATGAGGTTTTAAGCGATGCAAAAGTTCCTACCATCATTTTTGCCAGGTTCGGAAGGCATTAGTACCTCATTCTTTGCTCCGCTCTTTTGCTATAAATATTAATTTTGAGTGTTGATTTTGTGAATAATACCTTTGAATTATGATGTATCTTATTCTTGAATTGGTTTATTGCATATTGAAATAGGATATTCAGTAAAAAAAATATCAATATAGTTATGGGGAATTTCTAAAATATGAAAATTAAAGTGTACAATAGGTATGGGGATCAAAGGACACATGCCATTCACAGTTTCCTCATATTTTGTTAGAGATTCTTGGCTCCAATTGAATGAAATCGGCTGTTGTTATTTGCCTGTCTAAATTAAACTCCTGAAGGTCAGTGTGTAGTTTGGCCAAACATTGAGCCAGGATTTATCACCTGGCATGCCAACAAGTCTTCCTTGGGTATTCCAACTGTATTTGGAAGTGATCAGATAGTTTGGATTAGGTGATTATCAAAGTATTTTGGCTTCATGTAATAGAAATCTATGGTCGAGGTCGTCTGGAATGTTGTGAAGGATTTAGAGGAGGCCCTTCTGTATGATGCATCCGAGTTATTCAATGTCAGACATTAATAAAGTAAATTCATGAATATATCTATAGATTCTATAGAATATACATAATGAATGAGTAAATAAGTATTGATAGGATTTGATACTGCCAAGTTTTGAAAATAAGATTCTCAGTGTTTTGAAATGGTTATTTGACATCCCAATGTTAAGTGAGGAATATGCCACTTCATGTCAAGACAAAACATCCACCATGTTCAGATCTTAGTTAGATAACAAATTCTATGCTAACATTAGGGATCCATTGACGAGGTTTTGATATATAGATCTGTAAAGCATGTACAGATGTTTTTTGCGATGTATTAATATTATGAGTATCGTATAAACCTTTCACCCATGCATTAGTCTTATCCCTCTAAAATCTTCTTTTGCCAACTGTAATATATTGTTGGTTTGTGCTTCTTTATTCCATATATGTGGCAAGACAAGATCAAGTATGCTGGTGCACATGCAGTGCTTTTCATATTCATTTCAGCCATAGGTTACGATCGAGTTTTATTAGATCATCTTCTTTGATTGCCCCTGAACGTTGTGTTGTCAAGTTATAGGCCACTGGGGTAGTACAAATGAGGGGGCATTGACCGTTGATACACGTAGATCATATGATAGACTTGTGATTCACTGTTGGAGAGACTACAATTCACTTGTTTTGAAGTACTGGTTGGCTGGTGCTTTTCAAATATGAACACAAATCTTGGAGCAGTATCATTTGACTTCAGAAGTAAAAATTACATTGTGTTTTAAAAGGTTCATTCTGCAGATGCACAGCATGGAGAGAAACATTCCTCCAAGTTTGCACATTTATGTGTAGGTTTATTTGTTTGCATTTTATACACCTGCCGGAAGGACGGGACGTATTTTGGTTTCACGCTCTGTGTCTGTCTGTCCATTCTTCTGTCCGTCCATCTGTCCACTTTTCCTTGTAAACATTATAACTTCAGTTTAACTTAACCTAGGCTCATAATATTTGACGTGTATGATACTAGCATGGATCCCAAGAACCCTATTGATTTTGAGGTCAAAAGGTCTAGTCGCCACCTTCCACTTTTCTTGGTTAACCAATTTCATTTTCTGTGTTACAGGTGGGCATATTATGTGCTCACTCCAGTGACACACTTGTTTAAATATGATTTTGCTAGAGAACAAAACAAAAAAATCCCTCAAGTTCTTGCAATTGAAGATAGAAAATAAATTCCTGTCTAATACCCCTTTCATAAACCCAATTATGCGGCTAATAGCAGCATAATTTGGTCCTCAAATTGGAGTTATCCGCATTATTCTGATGCTGCTATTATCCGCATAATAGCAGCATCGGGACAAGATTTTGAGTTTATGAACGCATTTCCAAATAATGCAGATAATTGCCATGGTGCGGTCACAAGGTCACCCTTTTCCAACACAACCGCATCGGAGGGGGCGTGTCCAGTTGTCATGACGATCATCCGCCTTTTTCAGGACGGGCGCTCGTAAAAATAATGCGGCTTATTTTCGGAGTTTATGAACGCAATTTTTATTGAACTATCCGCATTACTCTTAGGCGTCTAATTGGAGGATAGGTTTATGAAAAGGGTATGAGATCCTGACTGAAGGAACCAGGCTGATATACATTAGTTAACGGTGTAAATTTTGTTTGGAATACCTTGAGACCTGAGATGAAGTTATGTTTTGACATTTAAAAGTTACTAGCTTTTCAACTTTGAACAAAGCTAATATCATAGTGAATCTCTTCTAAGAAAGGTCTTCTGATGAAGGTAAACAAAGCCCACGTCTTATGGTGATTATGGACTTCTTGCTGGCATCCATTTACACAAAAGTATTCCCTTGGGATGTTATGGGGAGCATTGGAGCAGTCAGGCGAGTAATATTGCAGCCATTTGGCGGCAATTTTGTTTGGCACGGTGCAACATGCTTCGTGCCTCGATGACGACTCACTATGAGCTTGGTTTCTTCTGAACTAATTTCTGCCTTAAAGGGATTTATTGGGTGATCAAAGACTGTGCCCCTTTTATCTTTTTTATTTGCCACTGTCTCTCACTTTAGAGTTTCATTATTATGAACCTGATGTAATGACTGAATGGATTTTTCTTGCAAATTTTTATTTCATCTGCAATGCCTTTAAGGAATCTTTTGATTCTGTTATATGATGTGTTAGTTATAGGAGAAAAATGGCACGTTCTATTAGCTTTTGAGTCAATCTGTAAAGCTCCAGCTGATGGTCTGACAAGTAATGACATTTCTATAGCCTATAAGATAGATTGAAATTCTACTATGTCCTCAAGGGACATGATTTTTGATGTGCAAACCAATGAAAAATATTTGATATGTATAATGGCATAGTTTTCATACATAGTAACCAGCTTCTGCCTCACTACAGGACCCTCAGGTATAACAGCATTAACAAGCCAGGAAATAATACTGTCATATTACTGGCCATTACTGTAGCTGATGTTGAGACTTTTTCAGATATTTTCAAACTAAATTTTATCTATTGCTCTATGGTCTATTGGTTCTATCTCTACCTGTCAGTTTGAGGGTCATGGTTCCAATACAAGCCATGATGTTATTTCCTTTAGCAAGAAATTTGTCCACATTTTGCTACACTTGACCCAGGTATTGTAAATGTGTACGCTCTAAATTCCAAGGATTTAAAATAAATCCAGATCAGCCGTGAATAGTGACCCGCTGAATATTAGATTTAGATTTGAACCTTGTTGACTTAAAAATCAATAAATATAAAAGATTATAATTTAAATCTTTTGAGATTTAAAATACATTCAAAATTTGGCTGGTACTATTCACAGCCGATCTGGATTTATTTTAAATCCTTGGAATTTAGAGTGTACCTGGTAGGAATATTCATTGTTTTGATTGTTTTTTTTGCACCTGGACTGTTGTTTGGCTGCAGCCAGGGATTTAATGACAATTTGCACTTCCCATAATAGTTAATATGAACATCTTATTACATAATACTCATATTCATGGAGACATTCTTGTGATTTACCAAATTCTTTAGATACAAGCTGCAACAAAAGCAATATTATTCATGATCAATAACACATTTACAGACAAAAGGATGCTATCTCATTTATTTGATAATAAACCTAACAAGATAGGTGTTAACTCTTCTTGATACTGATAGAACCCTTTTTCCGCTAAAGCGTGAAAAGTTAATCATGCCTTAAAGGGAAGCATCATTCACCTGTCTCGGTGTGACATTTAAAGGCGAGGTGAATAAACCACTTTCTTCAGATGCGTGCAATAAGCTAATGGCAGTCCACCCACCATTGGTTTCTATAATGGCTTCCATTATGGTTTCCAGTTTGATTGCCGACTTGAGAATGAGACACCAAAGAGTAACTCCTTGGAGTATGGAGTAGATTCTGGATTCTGGATGAAATTTTTCTCTCAGGATCTGATATTTTTGTACATTTTTTATGATATTGTTTATTGTTAGGGGACTTTTGCCTTTTTCTTCATTTCATGTCCCAAAAGCAAAATCTCCTGTTTCATTTGAAGTGTATGTTGAGTATAGGAAACTGTAGAAGGACATGAGACCTTAAGGCATGGTCACACCGCCCGAGTGTTGTTGGAGCGGTCGTGGAGCGGAGAGAAAAAATCATCACCGCTCACTACCGTTCACCATTTTCGATTTCGATTGTTTTTTTTATGTTTTCGATTTTTTCCCCCAATTTTGAAAGCGAAATTCGACCCTCTTTCCCTACCGCTCCACGACCGCTCCAACGACGCTCGGGCGGTGTGACCAGGCCTTTACATCAGATTGATAAGACAGAAGTTGTCCCAATATGATGATGGATTCAATCACGTATAAACTGTATTTTTGCATTGTAATTTGTATAGTCAACTTAAATGTACCAAAAAGAAATTACAGTGAAGTTTAGGATTGCAACTAAATCTGCCATTGTATAGGACTCATCCTGTCTGGCCATGAATGAGATTTGTTTAAAAACAAAATCAATAATTCCCTTTGAATAAATCCATCTTCAAGACTCACTTTTCAAGGCTGTTGGTTTTTAATGAGTGCAGTGAGCTCGCTTGTCCTTCACAATCCAGTAATAATTAGATTTGATGACAGTTCGTCAAATATTAGATTTAGATTGATTTATCCTACACCATGCTGTCCCAATTATTGATTTTATTTTATCAGGTTACAAGAGAAATATTACAGTTACTCCAACAATGTATTCCTGAGGAAGTTTCTCAGGCTTGTTCTCATGGCCAATATCTCACACACTTTTCTGCATTTTGATTAATAATTTAATCAGATAAAAAGAAAAATATATTTTATCAAAATAGAGAAACGATTCTTCAGTGTCTAAGGCATTGAAACATATCTCTAAGTGCTTTACAGCGTATAGGCCTACAGATAATGATATACAAATGTTATCAAATCTGTTTGCCCTTTATACAATATATGAACTTTCTCCACTTCCTAGGGAACAGTTCATCAGTTTCTGAACTCAAATTTCCAGGCATTCTACATTGGCTTATTAGCATCCTGTCAGGTACCCATAAACACCTGGGTGGAGAGTGGCAAAGTGTGGATTGATGCTTTGCTGTAGTTCGCTAAACACCTAAATGGGATTCAATATTCTGTAATAATGGTATGCAAACAAATTTTCTTCTGAATGTCCTCCCTCAACGCCAATATTTAGTGTCCTATTTCTACCAGGTAAAAATTTGAATTGTCATTTTTACAAGGGGTAATTTTGAAAGTGGTTCATATTCTACTCTTCTTTTTTCTTTTTTTTATTTTGAAGGTATTATCAAAGCTAGAAGTGATCAGAAGTGAGGCTATCAAGCAGTGCAAAGAGGAGGTCAGCATACAGGTAACAATTCAAATATTTTCTCATTTCAGTGGGGTAATTTGTCCAGACTGGGCAAAAGAAGTGATCTTCTATCCGAATAAAGCAAATCTCACCATTAGGAAAGTAATTCAGATTTAGATCAGATTCATATTTATTTCTTCAATCAATATAAAAAAAGGGAGTCAAGGGACACAAAAATGTGCATTCCTCTGGCAGAACATACACAAGAATACACTCCTGTATATTAACTTTTGAGATAGAATTTTTTTTATACATATTAGACCTTGAAATGTATTGCAATACAAATAGAGAAATGAATTATCAAGTGAATGACCAGATTAAGATGTAGAAGTGAGAAATAAGTGAAATTGAATATTGCTAAAAACAATAGTCAACTTTAAGAGATGAGATGGGAGAGACATGTGAGAATAAAGAAAGGAGTTGGGTGGAGAAAGAAATAGAATCAGTGATAGAAGATGGAAATAGTAGAAAGAGATATTTTAAAGTTAATCGTGTACTCAGGAAGAATACATTAATAAAAACCAGCTTTGTAGAGAGAGGCAAGAATGCACAGGTTATCAGATTACAGGTGTTTTGGAAGAATAATAGAATATATAGACATTATACAGTATAAACCGATAAGACACTGTCAAGGGTTTGAATGGCTTGCATAAGTAATACAATTTTTAGCTTTGTATACTTTGCCATTATAAATAAGAATTGTATTCAGTAGCATTTCTTGAGAAGATAACCCTTTCTTTATTTGTTGAAGGGACAAACAAGATGCTCACATAGGCATAAAAATAAGTCAGGTTTATACTTAGTATATGATTGTAATTATTGTAATTCAAGTAGTATGTAAAGCTTTTATGATATCTCTCAATCTACCATGTAGATTATCTTTCTTACAAGAAGTGTGACTTTTCACCTGTGATAAATGCAAAAGTTCAATTCGAAAAATCATGAATCCACCTTGTGATGTCCGTCTTGTTGCAATAGTCAAACCCATTGGCAGTACCAGGTGGATGTTTCGAGAAAGTTGCCAGCACTGACTGAATTGTCAGTGCTGACAATTTCAGTGAAATCCTTGGTTTTGATTGGCTGAAAGGCACTGGCCTCTGACTGTTACTATGGTAACTGTCGGAGAAAGACAACTTTTAGTGCTGACAACTTTCATGAAATCGCCCCAGATCTCTCCTAGTCTCTGCTCATTAACCATTCATCAGGCATCCTACTGTCTTGTATTGTGTTGTCCTAATTAGATTATCTGTAGGCAGGTGTCCTAATCTGGCAGCAGAGTGCTAAATGAACTTTAGCTTCAACCCACTCGCTCACAGAAACGTGATCTGAATACCTATGTAGTAACACAAGTATTCAGATATATATTGATCTATCAAGGATAAGGACTAATACGCTGTTTCACCATCAGACCGTGCTTGCTTGATTTAAAGATTCTAGCGCAGTCGGCCTTTGCTCATGTTGAATGTGACCCTTGGGCTGAAATGCATGGGTTACCAAATTGAATAGCGTATCTTGACCGTGTTTGCTTGATTTAAAGATTCTCGCGCTGTCACCCTTCGCTCATGTTGAATGTGACCCTTGGGCTGAAAAGCATGGGTTACCAAATTGAATAGCGTATCTTGACCGTGTTTGCTTAATTTAAAGATTCTAGCGATGTCACCCTTCGCTCATGTTGAATGTGACCCTTGGGCTGAAAAGCATGGGTTACAGAATTGAATAGCGTATCTGGACCATGTTTGCTTGATTTAAAGATTCTAGCGCAGTCGGACTTCGCCCATGTTGAATGTGACCCTTGGGCTGAAAAGCATGGATTACAGAATTGAAAAGAATGTTTACACTTGTGAGCAGGCATAGGACTTGTAGTCCGATTGGCAATATTTCTTTTGATGGTACTGATATAAAATGCTCTGCGGCTGCTAGAAACCTAGGGGTCATGTTTGATAATAATATGTCTCTAAAGACCCACGTGAACAACGTATGCAGATCTGCCTCGTTTGCATTGCATAAAATTGGTAGCATCCGTCAATTTCTTACAAAAAGACCACCCAGAGTCTTGTTCAGGCACTGGTCATGTCTCGCATTGAATTTTGCAACAGTCTTCTGTATGGTCTACCTGATTCACAGATTAACAAACTGCAGAGAATACAAAATTCAGCAGCTAGGCTTATTGCTAAACGTCGTTCACGTGAGTCTGTCACTCCACTGCTAAGGGAGCTTCATATGCTAAGGGTTCGTGAACGAATTGATTTTAAGATCCTCTTGCTTACTTTCCAATGTTTGATAAAATCAGCTCCAGTCTATCTTCAACAATTAATATCAGAATACTCGCCCTCCAGCAACTTGCGCTCATGCAAAAAATCACTCTTAGCAGTTCCTGCAATCAACACCCAATCTTATGGTTCCCGATCTTTTTGTTCAGCATCCCCTCAACTTTGGAACAACCTACCTCAAATTCAAATCTATGTTAAAAACTCACCTTTTTGTTAAATAGATCGTCCTTAGCATATGCCGCTTCAACTGTCTACTTTCAACTGTCAACATGTATAATTTAATTTTAGCTGAAATTTCTTGTCTTCCTATTTATTTTCCTTCAGCGCTTAGAGACATTCTTTGTGATAAGCGCTATATAAATGTTGTCAATTATTATTTATCTGGACCATGTTTGCTTGATTTAAAGATTCTAGCGCAGTCGGACTTCGCTCATGTTGAATGTAACCCTTGGGCTGAAATGTTTGGGTTACAGAATTAAATGGCATATCCACGTATGATGGTATGGCATTGTAAATAAATAGAAACCCAAGTCAAATGCATAGTGCATCTCCATGTGTGAATGAGCTGTAAATTCGCTATAGAGTCCGCTGTTTTGCAAAGAAAAAATCCTTTTGTGGGGTTCAAAATTATATAGTCTTGTGGGGAAATAAATGTTCAACAGTAGAAGGGAATAGCATAAGCTCAATCACACAAAAGTCATCAAACAGAACAGCAAACGGAGAGAAGAGGAACTTAGAAGACACAACAAATTGGAACTGAACTAGATGGAGTCTGGTAGTGCACTGGTTTATTGGAAGGGCTGCTTTGCCATATCAGAACTCAACTCAAATCATATTACAAAATTAACATATATTCAAATTACATAAAATCAACCAATCAAATTAAAGAGAATGAGGAGCCAACTAAAAGTGTAGGAGTCTAATTCATAAAAATAACCAGTATCAAAAGGAGATGAACGTGACAAAAATGTCTGGGTGATTATTTAATAATGAGAATAGAAACTAAGGAGTTAGGGGAGATGGAATGAGTAGAACACCTGAATAGAGAAGGAATGTAGATGACAAAAAGAAAAGATGAATTCAGAGTGGAAATGAATGAATGGCAACTGAATATCATTAAACTCATATAATATCCAAAGTTCAGACTGCAAGGGCAGTGCTGAAAAAACCCGCATGCAACGCAAGTGAGTCGTACGTGATTATAACATGCTTACGACGTAAGAACGCCGTGCGATTGCCACGTTATCGTAGGGAAGTTTAATTTATGTGTGCTGCTCATGTACGGTAACCTAGCTCACATTCAAGTTGCAACTGCGTGCAAGTGCAGCGAACGAACATGTCAATTTATTTATCCACCATATAATGTTGGAATCAAACGTATGATTTGTTGTTAATGTACAATGAAGGGGATCACTTCTCATCAAATATAGACTGAATTTCTGAGTCAATTCTTTCCTCCTTCAAAATCATTTTTCGTTCCATTTATATTTTGATTTTCTTCATGGTTTTGGATCTCTTCTATTCTACAACCACTTGATTATATTGGTGTAGGGTTATGTTGTTCATCTGTCCAGCTGTTCGTCAGAGAACACTTCACAGTCCTGACAACTTGATGCATCCAGAAGCGGTTGATTCAATTGTGTCGCCAGGATTGGTTCTGGATGAAGCCTGGCAAAGTGTCTTCAAAGACTCACTTGGAGGATATTCAGTTCAGCTGCTTGTCATTCATGTTGATGAGCAGTGGTACCAGAATATTATGATTAGACCAAGCTTTATGTGTAAACAATGGCCCAAACCCTAACACTTTGTACAATCATAAAGAGCGACCATGATTTATCTTTGTAGGGATTTAGATGAAGAGAAGAGCTGACATAACGATACAGAACTAAAATTTATGTAAGTGTAATTAATGAAAATAAATTTATCTTGAATCATATCTAATGAGATGCTGTTGTCTGCTTAGTTCACAGACCTAGATACAGTTGACTAGTTCCACCCAGCATATTGTTCTCTTCATTCTGTAATTGAACTCCCTTGATGATTGCCTCTATGCTGCTCATAGATGTTATTTATAGTCTAATATTTGTCAGGTAAGCAGTGGACTCGTTAAGACACCTTGCTATGGTTGATGGAGGTTGACAAACCTAAAGCTTGTATCACGGCTTGTTTTGATGCGGCTTGCCATCTGGCCATGTTGTTTCAGTCAAGGCACATGTCTAGGAGGGAGGGGGGAGTCGGGGGCAAAGGGAGATCTGGTCCCCTTTATTGAGGACTTTTCTGCTACTTGAGAATTTTTTCAAAAGGGAAAATGCTCCTTGTCATTGGTGATAACACTTTATAAAAAGCCCCATAAAAAACACACATTTTGTACTGTTGGTTTCTACTATTTTTGATAATGTATACATTAGGGCATGTTAAAATATAATCTCGTTTCACATATTAGGAGGATTGTTGTTTGCTTCAGATGTTTGCATATTATTTGACTGATGGATATATATGTATGTAGGTATTTTATTATTTTTTACCATATTCCAGTTTTGTTACAATATGTTAATGTTTTATACTAACTAATAGGACCCCATTGGAAATAAGCCTTTCGGCTTTCATGGGCTATCCTGTCAAGGTATTCTTCAATTTCATTGTAATCTCTTGTGATATTCTTAGCGAATAAAATCAATCAATCAAACCCCCGATAAATCCTGGATCTGCCCCTGGTTCAGATTGTATTGAACTTTATATAGAACAATGAAGACCAATAGTGTTTTGTATTCAAACACCTTCATTTCATCTCTGAAGAGTTGTTTAGAATATAGAAGATAAAAATACACTTCAAATATTTCTAAATTTGGATATTAGACAGGTTTTATTTTACTAAATAATCAGTAAAAAAATTCACTTCAGTGGTCTATAAATTTCATCCCTTTCTCTTCATGTTAATCTATTTTTTATTGCAAGGAAAATGAAGGGAATTCAATACAGTTGACTTGGAAGCAAATTACGGTAAATTTTTGTTCCCCTCAGCCATGCTAATGACCAAACATGCCGGTGTCATGACAACACAGGAATTATTTCATGAAGGAAAATATCTCTTGGGTATGGGTTAGATATTAGATAGCACTCTCAATTAATTATAGGAAATAATACTCAATAGAGGAACAGTTTTAATGGAGGTACAATTTCATGAATTAATTATTGTAATTGATCAATAGCAAACAGAATCAGTGTGAAAGTAATAACAGAACATGAAGGAGCTTTGTGCTACAGAGAATTGCCAGTAGTTGCAGTAAACACTGATTTCATGAGAAAGTCTGTAAAACCAGGCTTAATTGTCAGTATATCATCAAGGATCTATATCTGGTACAGTCACATAAACTGAACTTGTGAAATCATGAAATCTACGCTGAAAAATATTCACTCTGAAGATCACCAACACAGATAAGCACACATGGGACAGTCTATTATTATTGCTTTGAATGTCGTACCCGACGCTTGACCCGAATCCTGTGCTTATTTGCTAATTTCTCAGCAATTACACAATTTCTTCCAGAATCCTTTGGCACATATTCTTTATTTATACAAACAGACCCTTTGGTGGTCATTTTATTGGATTCTGTATGAACTCATTTTCATATCGTTACCAAAACTGGCATTTACCTTTAAAATGTAAATGGCAGAGATATAGATTTCAGTGCTAGATAACAAATGTGACTTTAAAGTTTAAGTTTTCTTTGATACAGCAGGAGTAATAAACCATTAGCTAAAACCACTGTTGCTGAATAAAGATTAATTGATGAATTAGATTGATATAAGGGTGCCTCAAGCATATATAGCGTCATGGGCGCAACCGGGGAAAAGATGATCCACATCTTAGAAGATTACAAACCACCTAGCATAAGGAGAGTGAGAAAATTCAAATCTAAACCATTTTATGTAGTTAAAGGAACTGACTGCTAATATTAAATATGATACAATTAATTAAACTTGTTGTATCAAATTGTAATAGTTTTTGGGTGTTATTAAAATCAGAGATGGGTAAATTGATTAATTCAAAATTTTTCATATCATTGTGTCCAGTCGATTATCACGAAAGACTTTAATTGTCTACACTTTTGATGAATACATGTAAGATGAGCAATTGAATTCCTATTTTAATCCATGAAGATGTTTTGTTCGCCCTTCTAGTTTATTACTTTATATGGTAAAAAGAAAAACATCAAAATCCCAGACATAATTTCAAAGTTTCATATTAAAATTCTGAAATTCATTGTTGCATGAATTATGCTATGTAATCAGTAAATCTGTTTCCCCAATACGAAAATTCCCAACACACAAAATTACCAAATCAAATGATAAAATAGAACAAAAATTCAATCGCTGATAATGAATCGAGAATATCTAGTTCCCATGCAAAGTGCCCTCTACTAAATTAGCCCAGTTCTATTTTCAAATGGATTTTAGGCAGACAAAATCACAACAAATCAGTTTTTCTGAATATTTCAAATGCATTAACCCAAATATGTCCAAATAGATTGGGTAAAGGGGTCTGCTAATTGCTCATATCAGGTAAAAGATGTTTTAGTATTTAGACTGATTGAATCCAACCAAACTTTTTATAGAGGTAGATTTAATCCATAGCCTAGATGTAGATAGCCAGAGAGAGAAAGAAAGAAAGTGACAAACAATATGTAGGTGGGATAAAAAGTAAAAAGTGGTCAAGGAAAAATTAGTCCAATTTCCTAATTCCCATTTTATAGTCAGTCTTGAACCTAGAATCCAAAGTTTTAGAATCATTTTTGATTGATTGCAAACCATTCGTTACAGTGCCATGATTGATTCTTTATCATAATGGTCAGACAAAATTGCTAGCATTGCTCTACCAGGACATTTGCTAGCTTTATTTCATTTATATGTTTCCAAATGCATTGATTTATAGGGTCAAAATGGAAGGATCATGAGCTGCTGAATGCAGATGTAATTTTTCTTCTTGTTTTTTTTTAATTTAGAGATACCTTACTTACCCTGGAAGGGAAGTAAGTTATTACCATGGCCTCATTGCATTACCAGTAATTAACAGGATTATAATAGAGATCAGACATAGGTCATTCTTTGTATGTTGGCAATTATACATAGACACATAAAATATGCTATAATTTTTTAAAGTAATATAAAGAATTCTTACGCTGTCATACATTATTTTATTCAAACATTTTTTTACCTCCATATACTCTGTAAATGCAAAGTAGCTGATCTGTGGCCCGTAACACAAAGCTTAGCAATCAATCGTAGGACATTTTGTACGATTGATTGCATTGGCTACAATGTGCAATCAATCGTAGAAATCAAGCATATGATTGATCGCTAACCTTTGTGTTACGGGACCCAGGTCCCTAATCATGCTCCTCTCAGAGTGAGTTGAGTGACCACTCATGATGGAGTGAGCTTTGATCTTTCAAGAGTGAGTTTTCACTTTTTAGGAGTGAAAGTGTGCATCTGTTTTTTTTTTACTTTCACTCCAAAACAGGTGAAATCTCACTCTTGAAAGACCAAAATCTCACTCCATCACGACTGGTCCCTCATCTTACATTGAGAGGAGCGTGATTAGAGACCAGATTACTTTGCAAAAGTATAGTCATTACTGAACTTAACTTTGAGACCAACATTTTGGATGCATGAAGAAAAGCATTGCTAAATGTCAAATTTATATGCAGAATAGCCCGTTGTTCATTTCTATTCTCTTTCAATCTGAAATTGTATTATTTGGAAAATCAACATACATATTTTCTTGCTTTGTTTTATGCATGTTTACTGAAAATATATTACTATCTCCTGATGTTTGTGGTCTAGCATTTTTGTGAGAATAATTGACCAAAAACATGTCTATAGGGCTGCGTTTATGCGACCTCAACCCAGAATCATGATTTGAATCACGATTTGAATCATGATTCAAAACAGCAACATGAATCACGATCCGACAGAATCAGCGTTTATACGACCATCTTTCTAACGCTGTTTCTCCCTGAATTCAGGCCGATCCAGTGCGCATCACAGTGCGCAGTTTGACCCAGGAAGTATTGGTCCAATTTGTGCCTTTGGAACTTGAAGACATGATTGATGAAAACAATGAAATGTACAAATGACGCTACAGTACAACCCCGGGGGTACAATACACAGAATGATAATTCCTAAATGCATGTGACAATTGGCATATACCGGTACTAGTACACTGGCAATACTGCTCCACGAAAATTAACCTGCACGAAACACAGCGCGCGCCTTTGAGTCGAACCCGGAAGAAGCACGACACAATGATGTCATAGAATCATGATTCAAATCACGATATCGTTCATACGACCTTTTTCGTTCGTGATTCTACAGAAACGTCTTTCAAAACGCCCCTTTTTCCGTGTTTCATGTTTGTGATTTGAAAGACGTTTATTTCCACTTTCGACTAAACGCAATCGTGATTCTGCAGAATCGTGATTTGAATCATGATTCTAATCATGATTCTAGGGTAAAAAAGTGTCGAATAAACGCACCCTAGGTCCTCACCCACACCACAAATCATTTATTTGAAAAGATGGCTGTTTTATTCATTGCTTCAAAAACAAGTTTATAGTTGACCTTGATTTAACCATTATTTATAAAAGAATCCCTTGGAATTATCCTTTCTCAGAATCCGTAATAAAGCCCTTGTTATATTCCTGTAATGAATGTCTGGGGAATAAATTACTTATAAGTGATTTCCATCCCTCTCAAATCTGACTAATTACCAACCGCTCATGCTGGGGAACCAAATTAGGTTTGAAAAACAAGAATTTATAGTGTTTTTGTTTTTAGCAGCGTAATTGAGCTGGTTAGGGTGCTGATGAGGTTTTCAGCTTTGCGTCTGGTGGTGTGTATTCTGTGATTGTTTGATTTGGGAAGTGTTCATACGTTTGTCATGTAAAGCTGGTACCTCACTCATGTACGATCATGTTGGTTTGATATTATATTTATGTTGCTGTTGATTATTGGACCTTTAGCACTCTGCAGAGTGGATTGAAAGCATTATAGATCATATTTGGTTTGCTTCATCAGATATGTCTACCTATAATAAACTTAAGGAATAAGAATGTAATAATACAATGAGTTCACATTTTACATCCTTTACTTGATAAACACAAACATACAATTTAGTACTGGTATGTCAGTGTATTCAAAATTGCTAACTAATTTAGTAATAACTTTCAAATTATCAATAATAATGATGAAACTTCAAAGATGGCCCAATAGAATGAAAACAATGATCATTTGAAGTTGAATTCATCTTAATTTGCTAACAAAAAATGTAAGCATGCCCGGCCGGCCGTAGATGATGAGCATCTGCGTTAATCATCACAGATGTTGAGCTAGGAGTCATAGGGAATAAATCGGGTCAACAGATGACACATTGCTCAAAACACATATGATTTATAACAAGAAAATGTATATGCATGATCAGAGCTTACAGCTATAAATCTTCAGAAATCATCTAAGAGGGAGATGATTCTCAAAGTATAAAAATCCCTCTTTTAGAGATTTGTTTATCCCTGTATGTCTTTTAAATAAAAGAAAAAGCAAGCTGTTCTTGGCTAATGTTTTTCAATGCGCAAGTGATAAGAGTTGGATTCTTAATAAATGAAAATCTGTGAATGTTATATTGCTCTCTTTTTTTTTTGGGGGGGGGGGTATTAGAATTTACCTTTGATTGTGAAACTGTAGTTGTGAAAATTAAGAACTCTATCCCCCTATATTCTACCCCAGATACATTTTTTTATATCTTATGAGTTGAACCATGTTTTTTGCCCTGGATTTATTGATGATTGTACCAGTCTATAGCCATCTCTGTTTATTAACTGTCAAATACTCATTACTCAGAATACACAAAAGAAAAATGATATACATCTCTTAAAGGATGGCTTGTTAAAAGGTTTGTTTCTGTTATTTATCTAAGCCGTGTTGTCTCAGATTAATTGATTGTAGACTTGAAGCCATCAGAAAGCAATTTGATTTTCTCATGAAACCATACTAAAAGCAATTCAATATTCCAGAGAAATGATTTAAACCATTTGATTTTCCAGAAAGAGATAATATTGAGGTGATATTTTCTCTTGATTTTGTTGAGCGGGTAATGATTTGATTTTTAGCAGCAGACCTGTTGTTGATCCTCTCTTCCTGTCCGTATATCCATGAGATGAGCTCATTTATATACATTATTCATCATTACCTACAAACAATAGAAACACAAATTGAGGGGATCTTTATCATCAGAAGATGAGATTGACTATACTTCATTATCGTAAAGGACAAGGATATTCACCTTTAGCTTGTTATTAAGATTCATACCCTTTTCATAAACCTATCCTCCAATTAGCCGCCTAAGAGAAATGCGGATAATTCAATAAAAATTGCGTTCATAAACTCCGAAAATAAGCCGCATTATTTTTACGAGCGCCCGTCCTGAAAAAGGCGGATAATCGCCATGACAACTGGACAGGCCCCCTCCGATGCGGTTGTGTTGGAAAAGGGTGACCTTGTGACCGATCATTGTATATGTTCAAGCAAAGAACTCAACTTTACAATCTCAATGCTTTGTGATACAGGCCCCTGATCCATCAGAGAGAACTTTAAAGAGCTTTGACAGCAAAATCGATGTTGAGCAAAAAAAAATGAAAAGAATAAAAGCAAGAGTGCAGAATAGCCTCCCAAAATTGCACGTCAAGCACAATTTCTTATTGTAGGTCATAGCACAATTATTGGATTTTAAAGTTGTGTTAAAATTGATGTCTCTTTAACATTTTCAAGTATTATGGTATTAAGTGGTTTTTGACATGAAGCATAAACTGAGGCCCTTGATTCATGCTTGCATTCATATCCTTGTATGGCAGCTGTCAAGAATGTTTCTGCCCCTTATGTAATAAACTTATCCTTGCAATTAGTAACTTTAGAGCTCTATCAATGATTACTTCTGTATTTGTTTCTGTTGAGGTAACTCTCATAGGAACTTAACAAATCAGCTTTCTGCTGCATCAACGCCAAGCTGCTGGTATATAACCAACATATGAAACATTTTTACGTCTTGGTTGATCAGTCATAGTGGTTAACCATCATAGATGACAGAAATTACTCTTTCGGTTAAAGTATAGATAATGGCAGAGCTGGGAGTTGAACTGACAACCTTTCAATCATGAGTCCAATGCTCTAACCACTAGACCACATGACCCTCATAGGGCTCAGCAACAATCCAAAATCAAGCTTTCTATGACCCTGACTTTGTTACATCTTAGGTTTTTTTAAATTTTGTCGTGGTTCTTTAACTTACATTTCGTTCAATTGAGTACATATGAATATACAAAGTACGGATGTGATGAAGAGAAATCGATCACATTTTCCTGGCTTTGGATGGTTACCGAAGCGGTGTGGATGCCACATGGCCTAGGGAATAAATGAAGCCAGTGTGTTATCATTTCTCATTCAACCAGGAAGTATGGAACATGAGTAACACGGTCCCTGGATGAATTTACAAAGGTCATTCACTTCACGATATCCTGCTCTATCAGTTTGGAATGAAGATTCTCAATTTCATGAGTACTCTCCTTGTTATTGGGTGGAGCCCATGGCATTGAATTGCATTGTTATCTTAATCAGTATTTCATTGTGAAATCAAATACAATTAGTGTAAACTTCCTGAAGCAAACTTTATCTGAGAGTTTGAGGTTAATGTTTCATCAGATGCATAAGTGATGAACACCCATGTTCTGTAGTGAACTATATGGACGGCTTCACTAAATAATGTGAGCTTTCGCAGCTGATGTGGTACCTTTCAGACAATCTATTGACAGGGCCCTGGCAATGGGAGAACAGTCTGCTGTGAATTACCAAAAGCATTGGCCTTAATATGTTTAGATCCAAAAGGTAGTAAGTTCTAAGTTGAAAGAATATGTCTTAATATCCTCACTGGATGGCATGACCATGAAGTTCGTAGAAAGCATTTTAACGAGAGGGATTTCCTCTTTAATTACCCATCCACTTCTTTTATATAGATCCTGCACATCCCACCCGACTATCCCCACAGCGAATGAATTACCAAGCGCTAGACTCCCTTGGAGGTTTTTTGCACCCACTAGATTACCCACTGATGCTTCTGTTTAATGGCTCATTAGCAATCCCGGTTAGCAATCATGCAATGACCGTGAGTGGTGCGTAATGCATTTAATTCTATTGCCTTACCCTCTACATCACGTCCCATCATCGTCGTGTATGGAATAAGATTAATCTGATACAGTTACTCTATGGCTCAGGAAGGACCCTTGCTCAAGTCACATTAGTGCCCAAGATATTTTCAAGAAAGAGTTTTGTTTTTCTTTGAAATCTGAGCATAGAGTTGTGTGTCGTGCTTGATGAGCAAGAGATGTCTTTAATGGTGTGGTACAGTGAGAAGCTCACTTCTGACTATGTAACTTCCTTTAACCAGTATGTAAATCCAGTTTTACTCTCTAAATTAGATCAATTGTAAATTGCTAGAAAAAAAATTGAAGTACAAGCATTTTCTATCAATTATCACTGGAAAATGTCCATCTGGGAAATGAATGTAGATTTCTGTTACCGTTTGATATCTGTCAATAATGAGTGATATGTATGAGTTTAATACTTAGTCAAGTTAGTGAATTGTTTTTATGCATTGCACTGCAGTATTGCTAACTTCAAGGAAAGTGAAGAGGATAAAGACACACATGTAATATTTGTTACACAATCTAAAATTCATCAGTCATGCTTTATCTCAGTCAAAAATTAATGTTTTCAGAGAGCTAGTATTGCATTTAATCCTTGAAAATTGTGAATATGTGTGATTTTTCCCCCATTGCATTAAATCTTAGTTACCTTTTCATTTTAGGGTTTTATTATTCTTTTCCCGAAATATTTCAAATGTATAAAAAAATAATAAGGCCAAAGAAAATTACATCTAGCAAAGCAATTTGATGTTCCTTTATTACTTCAATGAAATTAGTAAGAATGGTATGAAGCTATATTTTTTTATCCTATCTATTAAAAGTCAGTGGTGGAAAAGTGGGTTGATCAATTCTGTTTTTATTTTAGTTATTAAAACTCTAGGATACCTAAAGAGAATTTTCCATCAGGTGAGATGAAAATTAACTAAGATTAACCTGTGTATCAAGGATTACCAGATAGATTTGTGGAGGCGAGGAGATTTGGCGTAGGAGTTTGTTTGAATGAATATTAATAGAAACAACATGTGTTTAAAAGAAATAAATGGGAAATGAAAGAAAAGCAAAATGCTGAACTCTACACTTTTTCGAAAAAAGACACTAAGTTGGAAAAATTATGAATAATGAATAACAAAAAGAAAAACAGACTGAAATGAAAGCAGAATTATGCAAAATAGTTTTCAATAAGAAGGTCATGCTTATAGTGTAAACAGTCTTTCAAAAATTCTAAACAATCGTAGAGCATTTCGTGAATTCTCTTTTAAAAATGCTTCATTGCATTCTCTTCACATTTTCTATTTCAAATCAGCATTCTATTATCTTTATAGGGAGAAAGTAGCTCATATTATTTAGATCCACTTTCTGAGAAACCATTTAAAAAGACTATAAGATATTAAAACGTCAATTTTTTTTACTAATTGACTTTATCAGAGTGCATGGATTGTAATAGAATTGTCTATATCAAACAATAATTCTTAATAGATTCAATGACATTTTAGTTATGGTGTGCTCCTGAATTGAGTGTCTGTCTAAGGGGAAAAAATATGGCTAGGTGAAAGCTGAAGCAAAATGTGACAATAAATAGGTCCATAAGAGATTGAGTGTGAATGAAGTTGATGTAAAAGAAGAAAATAATGTTGAATTTTGCCCTTTTTTGAGCAGTCACATTCTAATCCATGATAGCATACTGTCATCTTCAAGAGATGATGGGGGGGTTGGTATTTGAATTCTTTGTTGAAAGTGTTTTCAAATATATTTCAAATGTGAAAAGAAAACTTGTAATTTTTTCTGAATAATTCAATTGTTTCTTGGAAGGAAAGGTGAATTGCATGGCTTCATGTCCTTTTAAACAAGAGGATGGCTTATATATTCCATTAAAAGAATCTTGATTTAGATTGAAAAGGAAACAAATTTAGAGAAATATTGGACCTTTTGATGCAATTCTCACATTGTGTTTTCATAACTACAATTACTGTTGTTATATTTGTGGGCATCTGTGGGTGTATTTTGAAGTTCATTCTAAGTCAGGGAAATAAATAATTAAGATAGGTTATGGGTATAAATCCTAAGAAAGATTACAGGTATAAATCCTTAATCCTAACAAACGGGCGGTATTCTGAGGTCATTTTGTATTTGAAATATTAAGACTCACTAGCGGATAGTGAAAGCATATTTGAAGTCCATAAATTGATGCAATCTCACTCCTTTGCCACACCTGGCGGAATGGATTTCCATTGGTTGGGTGAGATGAGAGAGCTATAAAAGTGCATTTCTCATTGGATATTGCTTCAAAAGTAGGTGTGTCTTACAGAGATAAAATGAATATAAAATTGTTTACAGAATACCTATTTTAATGTGAGATAAAATGGATCTCAGACTCAGAATACCACCCCTGAACTTTAATATTTCTAAATACTTGTATTTTGATCTGTTTGGATCAATGTTAAAAAAACAAGATCACCTTAATGAATAATGTCTTGCCAATATCAATTAACATAATTCTCTAAAGAATAAAGCCTGTAGTGATGATCACAGTCACGTGACCTTGTGTCAAAGCTTCATTAAGATTTTAATGATTCATTAAAAAAAATAAATGATTTATTAAAAGATATTAGAGGGATAATAACATTCTACTGAAAGAAAAAAAAACCCACCCACATGTATCAAGCTACAAGGTTTAAGTGTACTCCCATGTGACTACTTCACCTATCAAGACATAGTACTAGAGACTGAGTAGTGTCAGCACCACCCACCTCATATCTTACTGATCATTGAGGCATCTCATCTCAACCTGATCTTACCATCCCACACACTCTATATCAGGTAAAGAAACTCAAGTTATGCAGGACAGGTGAACACAGCTCTTTCCAAGATCGCTGAAGCCGTTCCCCAGCCTCGCCTTCACCCCTCCCCCCTCCCCCTCCCCCAAAACAGTATTTTTCTTGCGTTTACTAATATATTCAGCTTAAATCTCATGTTAGTATTATCAGCAATATATTATTGATTTGAAAGTATTTGACTATAGTTAATGATCTGTCTAAAGGAAATGAAGATAACTCTCCAGATCATCTGATATTTTACTCATGATTGAGAAGTTAATGACTGGGAATGACTAGTGGTCTGCTACCATGCTATAGTCATGAGATGCAGCAGAGAGATGTCTTGTAAACTTGTTCGAACCGTGAATAATGAAACAGATTTGTGTGTGTGTGTGTGTTTGGGACACCTGTGACAGGTTTGGCCTATTTTTACCACTTGTTTGTTTTATTATTCATCATGAGGCCAAAACTTCACAGCATCATGGTTTATTGTCATATTGCTCTCTTGCTCCATACAATAAATTGCATTCATTTGTTTTTTTTTTTAGTTCTCGCCAAAATCGTTGATGGCTGTTACACATTATTGAACTCTTGATATTGAAGCATACTGGAAATAAAATTACTTGTCATGTAACTCTTTTCTGTTTTCATTTGGTATTTTCCATGAACTTTAGGATTAGCACAGACTTTCTATTTCCGTCAGCTCCGTATGTGAATCGATTGCCAGGTTGTATACCTGAAAAAATACTTTTACATAATTGCTGCTAGTGCTCTGTATGCTTGAATTGTAAAATTTAACCCCAAAAGGATAAGAAAGTCTTCAAACAGCATGGCAGTCATATCTTACGTTGGTGAAGGCGTCATCATATATTCCACCCACATTGATATGGTTGAGAATTTCTCTTTGAAGGATTGCACTTAACAGACTAAAGAACATGCTTGAACCCTGAGGCTCCCATCACTCTATTCTAAGCTTGGCTGACATCAAGTGATGCTGTCCTCCCCCACCCCACTCCTTCTTTACCCCTCCCTGATAATCTTCCATCCTCCCATCTAGATTAGTTCGATCCATATTTTCAAGCAAGCCTATATGAGAACATAATATATACTGGTGGGTGTTTCATAAAGCTGTTTGTAAGATAAGAACGACTGGGGATCCTTTCTTTTGGTAAATGGTATACACCATTGGCGATGGTTTAGTGAAGAAAGGAACACCTGTCGTTCTTAAAGTCGCTCTTAACTGACGAACAGCTTTTTGAAACGGCTCCCCAGTCACATACTTGATATGCAGTTATGAGATTTGATTTGTGATTTCATACCCCCCCCTAAGAATACATGGACTTTTAGCAATAAAAAACTGTTAATTTTTCAGATAGATTTAATATAATTTTCATTATTTGGAAATTAAAATATTAATCAGTTTCAACAGCTTATTGACAATAATCTGACAGAGGAAGTACTTTCATAACTTCAAGAGGAAGGCACCTCAGAGTTTGTTATTTTACAATCAATACTAAAAGGAAAATTTCTTCCATGTTTTATTTGCCATCATCATCTCAAGGGCCTGTAGCAAGGGATCTTTGTTGAGTGATCACTCCAGAGCCTTGTAATCCATCGAGCTTGTTTTTATATCCCATGATCCTCTCCCAATAGGGCGTGTCCCTAGTGACGTGTCTGTTGCTAGAGGGTTGTAATCCTCTTACAATTTTCTCAGCTTTACATTCTTCCTTTCTTGAACTGTTTCCATGGAATATTTTAATTTTTTATATGCTTATCTCTCAAGGTGCACTCATTGGATTTGTTTATTTTTATTTGCTGTGATAGGATTTAGTGTGCATTAGCTTTTTGTGCGTAGAATAAATTCATCAAGATCCCTGAAGCTTTTTCTGAAGCCAAACTTGCATCTCCTGTCCCAGTCTTCTTTCTGTCTTAAGATTATATTGACACTTTGCATATTGAAATCAATTTCCTACATGATTCTTATATAGCCTCACTTCATCAGTTGGCTTGATCAGTCGTCCATAATATTTATAATTAGGTATTGGATTCAATTCATCAATTTGAAAACCAAATCTAAATAGGTTATTATTAATTTCATTTGTTTCAGCCGAATACCTTTTTTCTATAATTATGTAAAAAAAATGAAATGTAAAGTTATTTCAAATGCTACAGTTTAAGTAAAGAGTTATGTATCTTAAAGATAAATGAAAGTAGTTGCAGTAAACAGTGATTTCACAAGAAAGTCTGTAAAAACCAAGCTTATTGTCACGAAATCATTGAGGATCTAGATCTGGTACAGTTACATAAACTGAACTTTGTGAAATCTTGAAATCTACGCTGAAAAATGTTCACACTGAAGATCACCAACACAGATAAGCGCACGTGGGACAGTGTATTATTATTGCAATGAATGTCGCCCCAACGCTTGACCCAAATCCTGTGCTTATTTGCTAATTTCTCAGCAATTACACGATTTCTTCCAGAATCCTTTGGCACATATTTTTTTATTTATACAAACAGACACTTTGTGGTCATTTCATTGGATTCATTTTGAAATTGTTACCACAACTGGCATTCTTAAAGTACATTCTCATTGAAACTTTAATCTTAGCTGTCCTTTTTACAAGGTCAGCACACTTTTATCAATTAGAAGCAGAGCTGAACAAGATGAGAAATAAGATAAGTGATTTTGAGAGAAGATTTGAAAGGCGTTAGGATGTGGAATATTCAGCTGTTAATCTTGGAGGAAGTATTGATGCAGTAGAGTGCTTCATGAAGCAACTAGTTAGTGACTTTCACTTACCAATCAGCTCTCAGCCAAAATGTTGCATTACTGTCTATAGAAACTACTAGTTTTAAAAGTTTTAACATGTTGTTATGGCAGGTTAGGGGATTTTTTAATCAATATATAGTCAAACAAATAATTAATTCATAAATATTGTAGCAATGATAATTATTGTTCAGATGAATGTAACCATTACAGCATCAGAGCTGCCAAGTAGTACAGATTTTCAGTATTTAGTACTGAAAAATAAGAAAAATACTGATTTCTAAAGTTTCCGTTTTATATGTTGTCTTATGATATTTCATTGATATCATCATCAAAATACTGATTTTCGGCTTTGAAAATACTGAAATGTTCTTTTTCAGGTTGGCAACTCTGCAGCATTACCTTTAATTAAAATTCCAGCCAATATGAACTCTACTTTGTACTTTCTTAAATACGTCACCATCTTCTTTTGAATTCCCCCTTCCCCTTACCAAACAAGTATAATACTCCAGACTTAGTAGCATAGGGATAGTTCTCTGCTCAATTTCACTCCATTCAAGATCATCCTCCCCCTGAGTGAGCAGGGATTTGAACAACAGTGTTTGTGATGTGTGTAGAGTATGTGTAATTAAACCCTGGCTGCAATTGCATCTTGATCTTACTGATGGTAAGATTCTAATTTGAAAAAGTTTATTGAATTTTTTGACATTCATTGTTTGAAAACAGGGTTTTCTTCATAATTGTGAAATGAAAAATTTTGTGCAAGGGTAATGTAGCAATAAAAAAAATGGAGTGATCCTCCTCTTTGTAATTTGGGGGTTAGAATTTATTCTTATTAAATTTTCTTGCTAAAATTGTGACATGATGCTTGTTAATTGCATCTTTAACCAAGACTCAAACTTACTTCCAAGTTGTTTTTTTTCCCCCTCAAATGACATTGGTTTATTTAGGACAGAAATCAATCAACAGCAATTCATTTAAACGCACTTTGTGGTATTCCCAATCAGGATTGATTATCAGAGGAATGGATCACAACTGTTTCTAGAATGATAGACATGATTGTAATGAAATACAGACCTGTGGTTTGCTCCATCAATAGGATGAGATGTTCTGCAGGCAGAGCTTTGAATCCCATGCTTATTTTGTTAGAGTCATAAGATGAAATAGTATTGTCTTTTGTCATGGTTTAATACTCGATGATGGCGGCTTGAGATAAATATCCCCCAGTGAGAATGGACCGTTATTAATCAGTCTGATAGGGTAGCCAGCCGACTGATCAATCGAACCATGTTCTCAGACTTGCTGCTTCATTTGGCGAGTGACGACAATTGTTAGACCCAGTTTCCTCAACCCTTCTTTTGGGAGTATCACATTACTGGACTGCATCATCCCAACAAATATTGACACTCCTCCTACCAACAAATGATTTTAATCTCACTGTCTCATGATGTGATATTTTGTTACTTGGCAGAAGGATAGTGAAGTGGGAAGGATAAAGAGAATGGAAGATAGGTAGAGTGTCTCTGTTAGAGTCAGAAAATTGAGTGTGAAATAATAGGAGGAAGAGAAAAAAAAGTGGGCAGGAAGAAATGTTCAGAGACTAAAAGGAAAGGGATTGAATGAAGAAATAAGTGAGAGAATGAGAGGTGCTAGTGATAGAAAGGTTGGAAGATGTATGGATGTAGATGATTAGCAGAAGAAGAAGGAAGGGGGAAGGAGCAAGGATATGGTAGAAGAGAAGTGATAGGTTGATTTTGAAAAATGAGGAGGAAGATGGAATAAGAATTAAAACACCATGATAATGTGTTTCTCATTCATTATAATTCAGTAGATCAGATTAATTTCAAATGTTTATTCTATTCCGAGGCGCACAAGAAAAGAAAGAATGAAAAATTTGGATGTTCCCTAACCAGTCTCAAATTTCCACAAAATAAAAACAATTCAACTTCATACCCTTGTCTTATATCAATTGAGCAATAGCGTGCCAGATAAGAAGTAAGAGAGTAAGAAATTTGAACCTTTCATGAGTTGAGGTAGACGCACTCTCCTAATTCTATTTACACACGAGCTTCCTCCTTTGTGAAGTATGTCTTCCTCCTTTCTTAACTACTCCATTGTCTGGCTCGGTTTCTTCCTACCCACTCAAACAGCTTCAATTTTACCTGTCATCATTTTTATGTGACACTAAGGTTTAGAATGTTCTGTTAATTTCATGCACATCAATGCACCCATCACACATTTATAATCGTTTTCATTGTTAAAATTATTTACAGTGGTGTTTTTTCTACCTGCCAATTGGTATGTAATCAAAGTATGATTTGAATCTTTATGTTGTTTCTGTAAGTAAGATTCAGTAAGACAATTTTAATATATTTAAGAATAATACACAGATAATGGACATTTTAAATTGACATTCATGAAAAAGAAAATTATGAAAAATAAGAAACCCCCCAAATCAAGCTTTAAGATCAGTAAATTTCTAAAATATGTTGATTCATAATTTACATTGAAGTGTGTTAAATAATATCTTTTCAATTTTTTTAAGTACTTATAAGGTGCTTTGACAAGACAATGCATCAAGTTTATCAGCCATCTGCAAGTAGTTATGAAACATCATCAATTGTCTACAATGCTTTGTTCTAAGTAATTGCATTTTTCTTTAGAGTTTAATGATCGTTAGATAATTCATAATGAGGATATTCTTTCAATGACAAACATTCAAGCTCAATAACCAAGGGGGATTCTTGTATCACTTCAGAGTTACAAAACATTCTAAGTTACTATATATTTCCAAATTGAAGCTTTTTTTTTATTAATGCCTGGAGAATTGTTTAATCACCTTGGAGTCATTAATTTAATTTTTAATGATCATTGCGGTTATTTTCAAATGGAAGCTTGCATAAATTTCAACGGGATTAGTTATATCACATTAGGTGTGTGTTTCATAAAACTGTAAGTTGAGAGGGACTTTAAGAATGACTTGTGAACCTTATGTGCTAAATAATCACCAATGAACATTTAATGATGAATATCATTTACCACAAGAAAGGATCACCAGTCGTTCTTTAAGTCACTCTTAACTTATGAACAGCTTTATGAAAAGGCCCCCTAAACTAAAATTTTTGTTTCTTGTTACCGGTATCCTAATTGTGATTTTGATTATGATCATGAAGGTCACTTTGAGATGAGAGCAGGTTAACATCTACCTTAGATAGCGAAAAAAAAGAAGACTTTTGTTGTTGATGTTTTCTGGACTTATGTTTTCATATTTCTTTTTTTTTTACCACCTGTGTTTATTCATGTTCTCTTTCCAAATATTCAACTGTCCATGACCTTCACTCATCTTCTTTATATTTCTTTCTATTCTTTAACATTGGTATCATTGGCTGTAATCCAGGTTTTTTTTATGTTGAATTTACATCTTATTGGCATTTATATAAATGTCAAAGCATGACAGGATTGTAGCAATGTGGGATAGGTATTTGGGGATTTTAAAAACATGATGATTGAAGATGTGAATAGACCCCCCACACAAAAAAAGAGAAGAAGAAGAATGATGGAAAGGGGGGAGGTAGCTTGTTAAGACAAAAGGTGAAAGAAAGGAGGGGGCTTGGATATTTGAAAGAAAGTTATCAGGATCTACTAATACAGATCAATTATTATTGCTAGTCTGTAGCCAATTTTTTAATACTGGAATTTAAAATTTTACAAACAGATTCTTCTTGAGAACTGATACGAATTCACCTTAAGCATAAAAAATAAAACAATTTATATACAGTGTAGTCAACTTTTGAGAGAGAGCTTTTTCTTGTTTAAGGGCTTCCAATAGTTGAAATCCCTCTCTGGATAATATATTACCAGCTGAGTTGTGTATTCCATTAAAGATAATTGGAGATAGGGTCTGTAAATAACATTTTTATACAGAATAATTGTTTTCTATGGGTTAAAATCAAGCAAAAGACACACATCTAAGTTACCAAGAACTGTTTCTTAGCTCTTAGCTCCATAACACCTGTGGAGCGGTTGCTTTCTCATTCAAAATGATACGATTAACACTCTCGTATCCATCCGTCTCCTTGCGGAAGTATAAAGAAAGAACGTTTCTTCTCTAGGATTCCTCACCACTGCTGATCAGACCCCCTGTAACCTGTAATCGGGCGTGAACAATCAGATGCAATGTGTATTCTACCAAAAAGTAGAGAGATGAAAATAGAGAGAAGGGGTGAAAATAGAGAAGGAAAAATCAATAAATTCAGCTGGAGATCGGTTCGATGGCATGTATAGTAGTCATGGTCAGAGAAGAAAGAGCTCTAGTCCAAAGCTGTATAAGGATAGTTGCGTTTGTGAAAAAAAAAAACTCTGCAGAGTACTTGTAATTTGTTCAATCCAGGGGAGCATTTCATAAATATTTTTTGTCCAACATTTTGTCAGATCTGACAATTTCCTTGATTTTGATTGGCTCAGAAGTACTGTTCCTATGGTAACTGTCAGATAAAACAGGACTTGTCAGTTAAAGCATCCAACAAGTCCTTTCATGGAATGCTCCTCTGATGACACTACATACAGCTAAGTCCTTATCAACACAGAGTTTTGTGAGATATGGTATAGTATCTCTAAATCACAATATGAAAGCGAAAAATGATTTTTAAAAAAGTATCATTTTGTAGCCAGTTGTCTTTTTTGTGCCTTTATTCACATTATTCACATCCTCTTCAAACTAGGTGATCTATGTGAAACCTATGTTGTGGTGTATTGAGTATGCACATAGAAGCTTATGTCCATCAATTATCAGATTTGTGGTCTATGGTGGCTAGCATGTATCAAATAAACAAAGCTGAAAGAGAAAACCTGACAAGCTTGGTGATATAACAATGAGACGTTGCTTGTTTCATTTGAGTTCCCCTTAAACTAGTGGATTTGAAGATGGAATAAATGCAATACCTACCATATTTTTATTGAATATTTTGTCTGATATACAAGTCTTTCATGTAAGAAAAGTAAGGAAATGTTTCATACCTGTTTGGTCATGAGAACTCAAGCTCAAGTGATTGAGAGGAATGTACTATACTCACTATATATAATCATCAGTGGAGTTGGTTTGTAGATGTACAAGTAAAAGCCTCCTCCATTTTAGATATGTGTTTCAATAATTATTGAAAGATAGAACAATGTAGAGCTGCTTTGTTAATCTAGCCGTCTTTCATTGATTTCTATCAATTTTGAATGTTATTTAATTTTTCCTCTTTTCTTGTTTCTTTTAATCTCCAGGCCATGGTTGGACATCATCCTTTCATTATCCAGATATACAAATCATGGCAGAGCAAAATCAACTTACATATAGGTAATAATATGTTACATCCAAAAACAACCAAATAGTGGTGGTGATATGGTTAGAATCTCTTATGTGTGTTTGTATAGTCTACAGAGAATATCACTGGATAGCTGTTCAAACCATGTATTAGAGAATTTAAAGGACATATCAGTCCTTTTTAAGGTCTTTTCACATTGTTCTGTGCAAGCCTTGCTTGTGACTCTATATGCAGCAAGTAGGTCTCTCTGTTTGCCCTCACCGGCGCATTGATGGTGTCTTCTTAGGAGCGCTCGCAAGTTGGATGTGCCTGCAGAAAAGTTTTTAAAATACTGAAAACTTTGTTGTGGGTGATTGCCCTCAAAGTATCTACAAGCCTTGTATCGAACAATGTGACAGTACCTTAAGAGTTATGAAATGAGTGGCAATCTTCTTTTGCCTTAGAAAGATTTCTCTACAGCCATAAGGAGACTGTTTTCAGACAGCTTGAGCTTGTAAAAGTTGCTATACTTCTAAAGTCTGCTTTTTCTGGGCTCTCCTCAGAAGTTCTAATTTTTGAGATCTGAGTTTTATATAGATACCCGATAGGATGTGAATATCATTGTCTCTAACTTAGCAATAACAGTATCATAAATACCCATTGCTGGTATGCTCCCTAAGAAGTGGGGATTGTGCATACAATGTATAGGCCAATGGACAAGCAAAAATACCAGACAGATAATACGTCTGTTGTGTGCTTAGAGATGGCTATCCAATGTGAAAAGCACTTTATAAAAGCAAAGTATTTGTATTATCATGATTCTTTTTTGTGTTGCAGTAATGGAGTATGCTACCCATGGTGATCTGTACACACTGTGGATTCTAGAGGGTGTCTTCACTGAGATGGCTGTCTGTATCTTCATTGCTGAACTCTCAATGGCATTAGACTTCTTACATAATGCTGGTGTTATCTACAGAGACCTAAAGGTACTTTTCGTCATCTTGAGATTTATTCTATGATATGCCTTGTGGGCCCCACTTAAAAAAAAAAGGGGGGTTAATGTCTAGGAAGGGGGACAAAGACTGCGCTCCCCCCCCCCATCTGCACCTGACAAGGGGTCATGTCACTTGTGATTTTGGAAATGGTATCCTGAGATCAATATGTATGACTTGTGAAGTCATTGTAAATTCAAGATCTTAGCCTTATAACACAAAGGTTTGCAATCAGCCACTGAATAATACTGGCCAATTAAGATCATTGTTGCATGTTTATTTTGTTCAAATCGCTAAATAGGAACCAATAAGAACTGTGCTTTCATATTTGCAGTCTATTGTAAACATCTCACAGGCCCGGGGTGGGAAAGACAATAGGATTTAACCTTTCTAATATTTTCCTCTGTTTGGTCACAGATGGAGAATATACTACTGGACCAAGAAGGACATATCAAACTGACCGACTTTGGCCTTTCAAAATGGATGAAGAAAGGCAACCGGACGTCAACAATATGTGGAACATTACAATACATGGGTAGGTGGTATATTTTTATAGAAATATAAACATATGAATTTTTTGGTAATGCATTCCAAAAAATTTTCACATAAAATCTATATATTAGCTGACTCTCAGTAGATTGCTGTAAGTTGGGGATATTTTAATGTATAGTAAATATCTCAAGGAGCGTTTTATTCAAGTTGAGAGAAACTTTAAAAAGACCCAGTCAAAGCCAAACAATTATTTCTAATTAAACAAGGAGACTTTTTCTTTGTTTCTTTGTGTAATGTAAATATTTAAATTAATAAAGGGAATTATAAGCAGATATTTTATTGTAATATTTAATGATGAGACATTTTGGCCCAAATTCACAAAGGTGGTTTTGAAAACCCATGTCCATGGTTTATGCAGATTCCCTGTATAAATTATGCTTAACTTAGCGCGTATGGGACGCGTGTATAAAACATGTCCAATGCTGATGCGCGCATTCACATTTGTCACAGTGCGCCATATTGACGCCTGTGACCATGGTTAGATACGCTATTTTATTAATGAGTCCACTGTTTTTATTCATTAATCCACTCTTCAAAACAGTGGACTCATGAATAAGATAGCGTATCTAACCATGGTAACAGGCATCAATATGGCGCACTGTGACATAAGCACGCATCAGAATTGGACATTTTTTATGCACGCGCCAGATACCTGCTAAATTAAGCGTAATTTATACATGAAATCTGCATAAACCATGGACTCAACAGTGGGTTTTCAAAACCACCTTTATGAATTCAGGCCATTATGTCTTGATCAGAATGTGACATGAAACCAAATTTAAACAATTTGACTGAATGCAAAAAAAAACCCAGATATTAAAATTTCTGGCAGGGCGATATAACTAGCATGATATGAATGATATAAACTCCATTTGACCGAAGATATTAAGCATCATAATGAACTGAACATCAATATCATTCACTGTAAGTAGCCTTAAGAAATGTCATTATAGTAGATTCACTTCTCCATTGAGGTGAGAATAAAGTAATTTCCCTGTGAGAGATAGCAAGCTCTAAATTAGGGAAATTTCCTCCTACTCCTTGCCTCTGGCCAGTCATTCATGTTTGCATTAGCTTTGCATACCTGGTAAAGTAATATGGGTTGGAGTGTGATGGGAGGAAGAGGGGATGGGGGAGGAGGGCAAGAAGGAAATGGAAGAGTGGAGTAGAGAGAAGAACGAGATGGTTTGAGATGTGGTGGAGAGGTAAAGAGGAAGCATGAGAAGAAGAAATGATGAAGAGAATGAAGGGAGAGTATAGAGGGACATGAATTGTTGGGAGAAAATACAATATAAAGAACCTTAAAGATATTGACAAAAGTAATAAGGAACAGAGAGTTTTGAAGAGAGGAAGGCAAAAATATGTAGGAAATAATGCTCAAAAGACAAAACGAATAGCAATCAAGACCTTCAAATGATGATTAATTAATCAGCTGCATCTTCTGCAAATATATAGGAACAATGTTACTTTCGGTGCAAGTCGTTGATAACAAGAAGTATGTAGTCACCCTTTAATGTTTAATGTTAATATCGCAGAGCAGATGAAATCATTCGTGATGAAATGAAAATGACAAAGCATTTTAAAAGACTTGGATGGATTATTGTCAAGGAAAAGAGAAATTACTGTTGAGTTGAAGGACATTTTAAAATCATGACTTGTCAATCCTCGATTCATCCCGTAACCTCTTACTGTAATGATTCCTTGTATCTTTCTGTATCCCAGATACATTAGATAAGAAATACTTGTCATTTTCATTATTGGCGTCTGCATTTCTGCATATTACATGGAGGGGTTGCAGTTTTAAATTTTAGCATTCATGAGGCAAATTAAAAACCATGGAATTTGAACAACATTCCTTAAAAGATCCTCCTTTCCATCAAATCGACCTCTGATCCCAGTCAATCCTCCCATCGCTCTGATCGTCCTTTCATACCCACCCCATCTAGAAAATACCTCATATTCTCTGATTCAGAGTTCTACCAATGTCAGTAATTACCCGGCTGTTTGACTGAAAGTAAAATGCTTGTGATATCCCAAAAGATATATTCTACAAGTTAGTAGGTTCTCTTCAAACTTAAAAACACTTCACAGGAATTTTCTAAGGTCGCTGGATTTTTCATAGTGTGAATAAAGTGACAAACATTTCTATACAAGAAAAGAAGATTGCGCAACCTTTGCTTAGGAAGCAGAATTCTTGTCGGCTTCTCCCTATGGAAACTTAGTCTGGTTTAGGCAGAGATGGATGCTCAAAATCATCATGTTTTATTTTAGTCTTGAACGAGTTCTCATAATTCACAGGTATTATCTTTATTGGATGGGTATGAAAGCAGCTCTTAGTGATGGATACTGTGTAGTTCTGTGAGTAGGAGCTGGTATTACTAAGTCTGTGCATTCATATATCCTCAGGCTAATGGATAATGTAACATACTACTTATAGAGACCTTAGGCAGGATCTATCTTTCTAAGGTGGAGGTTGGGGTGGGTGTGTGCATGGTTCTAGTAGGATCCATGGTGTGTGTGAGCTTGTGGGGAAATGGTTGAAAGAAAGCGAGACAGAATGTTTTGTAAAAATAGGAAGTTTTCCTTTTTATTTTAAGATATTGGCATTTTTAAACATTGATTATAAAATTAAGTACACTTTTATAGTATACTTGTCGCCAACTTGTACATCTCTAGTTTAACTTTTAATAGTAAGAAGAACAAATGATATAAAGTCAACATGTACATCTAGCTGTTGCTACATACACAGCTAGAGACGGATGAATTGCTCGACAATGCCTTTGGGCACCAACTGACAGAAGAGACTGACAGAGAGATAGAAAAGTGTCCGAAATATTGATATTTACAGTAAAACGTGAAGAGAAGGAGAGTATTGTGCACTTTGCATTGTATGAAGATAGTGATGCAATCCAATTATCACTCTGTGATTCATGATGAGACTATGTATTGGTCTGTATGCTCAGCTTGCTATGAATCATATACACCTCATCATGTCTTCATTTCCAATCATCATATTAAAGGATATCTCAAGCTTTGGTGCATTATACTGGTTGGTGTACAACTGAATAGGTTATTATTATTTTCACACATTGTGTCCATCATGATTTAAATTTACTTTTACCAATTACTGAGCCATTTACATGAAAATGAATTCAATTTAAATGAATTTAAAATCTTGTCGGAAAAAGACTTTAGGTTTAGAGTAAGACTGAATACAAAGCCATCTGTCTTGATTTATCTTTTAAGTAATCTCAATATTTTAATAATGGTATTTTACCATGTAGTAATGTTTCATATGGGCAATTTTATAAAGTGTGGATTCCCATACTTGTGGGACCTTCTGAAAATGATATGTTTCTCACTTATATCAAAGAATATATAAACACTATGATATCATTGCTTGATCAGTTCATGGAGAGAAGTGAAAATAAAAATGGGGGTCGAATGTACAAAAACGTTTATTATTCTATGGAATCACCTATATTGATTTTGCAAATCAAGATAAGAATCAAGATTTTATGGGGCAACAGTGAATATAAATCTTTTTGTGAATCTCGTATGAAATATAAACACTCCCTTTAATATTGAAATCAGTGTCACTGCTTACCTAGGGGTAGAATATAATGTAACCATTCCATCTTAGTTTTGGACATCTATTGTGATACGTGAGCATGTATTCGCATTAATATGCTACATTGTAAAGGCTACAGGTAACATGAGTAAGAAAGCCCATTCAGACTAGTTCTTATTTCTGTAACCTTAAAGAGGTCATTCATACTGACACATTTAGTTGGACCTGAAATCTGGCAAATAAACTTAAAATTTTCACAAATAGGTAACCAATTCTCTTAGCCTTCGGGATAGCATTTCAAGAAAAAATTTGATGTTTCATCTTATATAGTTACTATGATAAGTTGGAATCAGACCTTTTTTTCTCTTAGCCAGTAAAAATCAAAGAAAGTTTTCAGATCGGACAACTTGACAGACAGCAAAGTTTGATGGTGAAGAATGTTCTTGAGGCCTTTTAAGAATGTTCTTGAGTCATTCTGTATTTCAATTGCTGTACTTGATTACGTTGTGTCTGATGGTGTGTTTGCAGACCCTTTACATTTCAAGCCATCAATTCATTGTCGTTTGAATCCATGCCAGGTGTTAAGTGCTTTCTAATGGTTGCTCTGATTATACCATAGTGTAAAGTTTCATGGTGTGGATAAAGTTAAGCTTCATGCCTTGGCTGGCTGCCTGCCTGTCTGTCTATAAAAGATCAAAAACCTGGGGTAACATGAAACCATGTTGCAAATGTGTGACCAAAAATGGGTTTGGATTTCAAAGAATTGATTAAACTTAGGAAGCAACATGGGTGTGTTGTTTAGCAGTAGATATAAGAGATTATTAAAGGTATTGTGTATATTTTAGTTAAACCACCCAATGAAT
The DNA here is from genome assembly GCF_018143015.1 of Lytechinus variegatus. Lineage (NCBI taxonomy): Eukaryota > Metazoa > Echinodermata > Echinoidea > Temnopleuroida > Toxopneustidae > Lytechinus > Lytechinus variegatus. The sequence continues at coordinate 83,376,641 of NC_054741.1, forward strand.
GTATTATCACTGTAGAATTTCAACCTTTATTATGGTTTTGATTTCCTTTAAATCTTCCTTCCAGTGATTCGCAGAAGTAGCAGATTTATGTCATTTCAATCCCATGAACCAAGCTTTGATTAATTAATACCCCTTTCATAAACCCAATTATGCGGCTAATAGCAGCATAATTTGGTCGTTATTTTGGTTATTTTTATGCTGCAATTATCCGTATAGCAGCATCGGGACCAGATTTTTACTTCATGAATGCATTTCGAAAGTAATGCGGATAATTGCCATGGAGCGGTCACAAGGTCACCCTTTTCCAACACAACTGCATCGGAGGGGGTGTGTGCGGTTGCCATGACGATTATCCTCCTTTTTCAGGACGGGCACTCGTAAAAATAGTGCGGATTATTTTCGGAGTTTATGAACGCAATTTTTATTGAATTATCCGCATTACTCTTAGGCGGCTAATTGGAGGATAGGTTTATGAAAGGGGTATAAGCTAACACAAATACTTGTTCATATTGCTTCTATAAAGTTAAAAGGGTATTGCTGGCTTAAAATGGTATGGATTGAAACACTGAAAATTTGATCAAAATCGTACAAGGAATAACAAAGTTATGACAACTCTAAAATTTGCACTATTTCGACAAAGAGTTCTTTGCATGTGTTCACGAATCAATGAGCAAACTGATGATGTCATATCCCCACTTGTTCTTTTGTATTTTATGATATGAAATAATGTTTATTCAAACTTTTCTCCCAAGAACTAAATGCAATAGATATTCATTGCTGCAACTTATTTTAATATAAAGGAGACATGTCATTCACTCTTGTATGAAAAAATGAAATAATTCTGGTTTTAAGTAATAACATAATAATAAAATAATTTGGCAAGGCGTTAATCCACACTTTGCCACTCTCGACCCAGGTGCTAAATGGGTACCGGTAGGATGTGAAAGTCATTGTAGCTTGTCCAGTACTGCGTGCGCCTCACAGGCGACTGACCTGCATACTCCCCAGGGAGTGGAGGATGTACAGAAATGACTGATTGAATCCGATGACCGGGGTAATAATATATCTGTAAAGCGCTAAGACACGCCGTTCCGATGTATTAAGCGATATAAAAGCGGATTATTATTTACCTTCAATTGAACTCTCTTGTTTTCTAGGAATAAATGAATATTTGACATGAGATTTTTTGAGAAACGATCAATCAATATAATATCAAATGATCTTTTAATTTTTGCTTGAATATTTTCTCCAGCTCCAGAAATCTTGAATGAGGAGAACTACACTCACGCTGTTGACTGGTGGTCGTTAGGTATCATCATGTATACGTTACTGAGCGGTGGATACCCTATAGATGGCGCTAAAACACATTTCACCATGTACAGTAGAGTTCTTGCAAAGAAATATGTTCTACCATCAAGTATAAGCAGTGAGGCCTGTGATGCATTAGACAGAGTGAGTGAAATATTTATCTGTATTGTGGGCATGCTTTACATATTTTTTTCTATAAATTTTTACCATAATCTGTTGATTTCTTTTCTCCTCTACTCCCCTCTCATATATCCCTTTCATTTTCACTTTGTATTCCTATAAAGATTTCATAATATAAAGAAGTAAACCTTGGAACAAGTTAGTTTGTCTCTGGTAGGTCCATGGTTTGTGTGAGAGGAGAAAGTTCAAAGATTCAGATCAAAGAATGTTTGAGGTCAATTGGAGAAAAAAAGTTATGTGCATCTAAATGTTGAGATCACTAATGCTGTAGGGATTTTCTTATTGGCAAATGCAACAAGGTGTGTCATGTCACAAATGTACAACTCTCCCTATTTAACACTGAAAAATACCCCTAAAGGTCACTTTTTGCTCACTCTTTACAAAGACTAGAATTGTAAACTGCATGAGCAATCTTTTGATGTAGCTCAAAGAATCTGATATCTCTATATTGCTATGTCATTATTCTTTTCCTATTGGCAGTTACTCAGGAAAGACCCTAATGACAGACTGCAATCACTGGGAGAGTTTGTTCATCTAGATTTCATCAGAAACATCTCACTAGAGCAGTTAGTACGGCGAGAGATCACCCCCAAAGACTACCTTAAGAGGAGGTTACCTAGGACACTAGCTAGGAAGTCAACTAACAAGAAAGGCAGGGAGTTTCTCTATGATAAAATACCTACTGACATTACTGTGAGTATAGTTGTATGAATTGGTGTCTTGTCAAAAGAAATTTGCAGCTTGCGGGATTTCCCTGCTACTCTAAATTTATCCCTTAAGTCAG